>NC_079439.1:55293982-55526482 GCF_903798145.1 Danio aesculapii
ACTGTAAGAAACGGATTTGTTTGCCATCAGCTGTGCAGAAGAGCCAGTCAAATCCTTTAGTCGCTTAAATCAGACGCTGTCAATAGTGCAAATAAAATACAAGTGACTTCTCCAGAAGCTGCACAATCCATGTTATCGGCCTAAGCGTGCATTTTGGTGAAACCACAATCGTTATTCATCAGGCAAGCGCTGCTTTAAGACCTCCTCAATTAAAGAACTGTCACTTTCAATTAGAGCCCTTTCTACACGGCCTCACAGGGGAGTGAGGTGTAAACAAAGGAAAGTTTCTAAACATCAATTCTGCGCGGCGCGTTGACTGCGGCATCCCAGAGAGAGACGCTCTTGACTGCGCTAGTGGCTGAAGAATTAGCTTCTGGAGGACAAACTGCTGGGGAAAAAAAGGACAGACGGTGTTAATGTCTTTTTCCCCTTGGTACCGAAGCGATGTAGCCCCCGCTTGGTGCTCGGAGATGAGACACATTTAAATTTAAATAGCCACCAGCCTCCTCAGCCTCGCTTAATTGATTGAGGGTCGCCATTGGAGGAGAACAGTCACATTTGGCCCCCCAGTATCTGTGATTTAAATCTTTGACATTGGCATATTTGCAAGAGCAACATTGAATGATTTGCCTTTAGTGGTACAGCATGTGGACAGAAAATAGCAGTTTGTTTAGCATGTACACGGACACACATGTACTTACTCTTTTAAAAGTTGTTTATTTTTCGATGGCAAGAATGTGGAGATGAACGATTGCCTTTTGAGAGGCGCACTTTCTAAAAGACAGTTGGAGACTACACAATAAGTGTCACAGTGTGAAGAAAATAATATGGTGCTTGGAAAATTATGTTTTTTTTTTTTTTTTTGTTATCGGTTATACTAAAAACACACAATAATAGTGTGGTCAGAAAAAAATAATTACATTAATTCAGAACAGAACTTTAGAAAGCTGATTTAACAGTAATAATATACAATTCAGCAAACACCTGATTTCATTAAATACATTATTAATATCTTAGAACACTATTGTAACATCCATAAAATGCTTTTTGTTTGTTTGTAATATTTCTTATTTTACTAATTTACTATTTAAATATTTTAAAAGAACTTGAAATTGAATTCAGTGTTCATTTCTTAACACTGACATTATCAGTTGTATTTTAAGTTATTTTAGAAAATTGCGAGTATCCTCCTAGGGCTTAGTGGCCACATATGTGGACAGCACATTTTAGCTCTTAAGTGGCTATAAATAATTTGAATGTTTTATATTTTGTTACAGATAAACAGTGTCATCCTGCAACTGTTTTGCAGCATATGAAATGTCCCAAACACTATTTTTAACAGTCCAAAATGGGAAAAAAAATTTGTTTTTACTCTCTGATAGTTAAAACATGTTCAAAAATTGTATATGTTATATATGCATTAAAAAACAGTCAGGCAAAAGTGTTTTATGTAAATTCAGACCACGAGTCCACATATATGGACATCATTTTTCTCTAAAAGTACATCCTATCAAAAGATGATAAGTTTTATTCTAATTAGGTTCCAAAAAGCCCAAATAGCAAAGAAAAAAAAAATACATGTAAAAAAACACCTTGGGCCTTAAGAGGGTCTATAAATGAATCTGCATGTGTATATGCTGTAAAAGTTATTGTCTATGTATTGTATATATAAATAACTTTAGCTTTTCGCATTTAACTAGCCTAAAAAATAACTAGTCTTTCTGTCAAAACAATCCCATTCTATCAACAGTTTTGCTTGCACTTGATTCATGACATTACAGTTAGTTCTGTGCAAACTGCACATTTCTTTATATTTGTTTTAGTGCTGAGCCTTATAAACAATTATGCAATTAAAAAAATGCTGGGTTGCTGTAATGTAAATTTAATTGAAAATATGAACCCAGGGTTTGTCCATATTTGATCCAACATTGGGTTCATGTTTCAGCTAAATTTGCAAATTTACACTTTTTACCCCAACAGGCTGGGTTTGTCCATATTTGACACAACGTACAGTATAACATTTTTACAGTGCAGCTGGGTGAAATGGCCAAAAAAAAACATATCTTATTATATGTTTAAGTGATAAAAATAAAAATAAAAAAAATCTGTATTTTAGTTTTTTCCATTCCACCTTAATGTTGTTTAATGAAACAATAAAATTAAATATAGTGACTTTTTAACTCTATAATATACAGTAGTGACTTGTGTGGTGTAGGTCTTGCTACAGTACACATTATGTCCAGCAAATGTAAAATCACATGCTATTTTAACATTACAATTTAGGTTTAATTTACCAACATATTGTGATTACTTATCCTATACCTGCTATAAAAATGCTCCTGTGTTTACAGTATGTAGGTTTAAACTTCTACATCTACATCTACATTTATTGTCTATCAACAAATATTTTAGCTCATATGTGGGATCTGCAAGTGGCGGCAGGGGGCATTTTCGGAAGTTTAGTAGAAATGGTAACACTTTATAATAACTACACACTATGAATCATTTATGAAGCACTGGCATATAGTGAATTCATTATCTGTTAAGCATTAACTCTACATTATTAAACATTAGTAAGCAGTTTATAACTGCAGCTACAAATGCTCTATTCTTGACTTATAACCACATTTATAACATGCTTAATAACTGTACTTTCATAATTTGTGACTGGTTGAATTTTCATAACTAAATTAAGTATTGCATTATTCACAAACCATTTGTATTTAAGAGTAGTTAGAGGTTTTTAAGATAATTCAGAATGAGTTAATGATTAATAAACTATTGAAATTAATGTTTATGTATCTTATTATTCAGGCATATAGTAATGGTTACTATGAATGTTAATAAATGCTTTATTATATCAACTTCGTGCAGTTTTATGACCTAATCTAAAGTGAGGACTATTCATGCTTTATAAATGCCTTATAAATGACAATTAAAGACTCAGTATCAAATGAACGATACATCTTTGCAATCTTATCTAAAAAGATAAATTATTGTAGTTAAACATTGCTGAAAAATTGGAGTGTCAAAATACTACATAAAATTAGATAAAACATCAATATAATAATTTAACAATATAATAAGATGCAATCTTTAAACTGTACATTAATTTTATTTTAGATAAGGTTGCAAAGATTTATTTTTTATTTGATACAGTTTCGTTTAGAATAGAAATGAATAAAGTCAGAATATTCCAACGTTAGAATATAACCGAGCCTTTAGTTGTCATTTATAAGGGATTTATAAAGTATAAATAGTCCTCACTTTAGACTAGGTTGAAGTTGGATGAATTTGAGTTAATAAAGCATTACATAAAACATACAAAATAACTATTAATATATGCCTGAATAATAACATATCTGAATGTTAATTTGAATAGTTTATTAATCATTCACTCACGCATTCTGAATAATCTTAAAAAGCAACCAACTATGCTTTAATAATGTAGTGTTAATTTTTAAAATAATGCAATACTTAATTTAGTAATGAAAAATAAATCATTAACAAAGTATGCAAGTACAATTATTAAGCACATTGTAAATGTGGTTGTAAGTCAAGAATAGAGCATTTGTAGCTGCAGTTATAAACTGCTTACTAACGTTTATTAATGAAGAGTTAATGCTTAACAGATAATGAATTCACTATTTGCTAACGCTTAATAAATGGTTCATAGTGTGTAGTTATTATAAAATGTTACCCACACTCAGGCACTTTATCTGAGGCTGTGGATTAGAGGTAGTGTGTTACAAATAAGGTTTAGCTTTTTGCACTGATCATTTATCTCCCTTCATAAAAGCTCAATGTTTCATCAGGAAGCATAGGTATTGATTTTGTTTTGCCTGTATATGTTTATTTGACTTCTTTTGTCACCTGTAGTAGAGTACATCTTAAATATACTGAGTCTGAGTATAAACTTGAAAAACAACATAAAAAGACCAATATTTGATGGTTTTGTGAGTATTTATTGAAATGGAGTAATTCTAAAATGTTTTATTATACGAATAAAATAGTATTGCGCTACTATAAATATGAAATGTTAAGTAACTAACAAGAATGATGCTTGATGTATTCTCAGGCCCTGTCGCCCATAAAGCTGCACTCTGCCCCCATTCGCTTCCTAATTGGCTGTAAATAAATCATTAACTTGAAAGCAAAAACAAATCTAACAACAACGAAAAGAAAGAGCACAAGAGAGCGAGAGAAGAACTTCCCGATTCTCAAAGGAGGCAAGTGTTAAGCACAGATCTCATTTGAAGTCGCTCTACTATAGACGAGAGAGGCACTTAACACTGTGGCATTTATTATTGCAGGATGTGTGTTTCTTGCTCTTGTTTGAACTGGGATTCACAAAACCAGCCTAAAAGCCTGTTTCAATTTACCAGCGGGAATGTTTTGAATAAACCAGCGCGCTTTCTTCTTCTACGCTTTCATAGGGCACCTATTTGAGCGGCCCACGATAAACGAAAAAACCTTTGACTTTCTTTATGTTTTCCTTTCTCTGTTTTTTTTTATCATCATTCAAATAAGAAATACAATTACACCGGTCCGGACTTCTTTGGTGGGATTCTAAGTGCCGCCCTCCTTTACAAGAATGACTTGAAATAATGAGGAGGCTTTCTTTCATGATTAGATGTGGGTGCACTGGCAACCTCAGCTTCCAGATAGACTCAAGAAGGCACTTAAATGAAAAGGCATCCTCTTCAGTGCTTTCTGCATTGGCCCTGCGCTGCATTGTACATTCAACCTTAATTACAGAATATAGAGAAATCCAGCAGGCAGAAAGAAAGTGGCACGAGCGTTCATTACGTCACAGCTGTGCACCTGCCGCTGAGTGTTTGTGTCGAAGCTCAAGGATCTGGTCAATGGAGCCTATCAAAACAGCAGCATTCAGCCGCAGCGTCAGCGCTACATAAAGGTTATTTTTTGATCATAATGTAACAAACATCACTCTGATCAAGGCAGAGGGATCCACTAAGGATGCGCGGCCTTTCCTGATGCTGTTAATGGGATGTCTTGTGTATTTTTGTATGAATTATTTCTTGGCTTTACTTCAATCAGTCAAGCCTGCTTCTGTATGGTTGCTTTGATGGTCTTGTAAAACGCAACTGTGTGATTCCTCTGCATCTCTACACGTGTCTGTTAAAGGCCTGCCCTGTCTTCATGTCACCCAGTCAATTTTCTGATAAATTACTCTAACGAACTGAACACAGATCAGCCCAATTAAGCCTCTAACTACTTGACAGACTCCTTGCTGAAGTGGTGCATACCAGCAAAAGTGAGGTAGAGTGGATGTTTATCTATGGCAATAGCGGAGAATGGAGTCCATTTAAGAGGTAAAAGTAATACCGACACACGAGATTGCTGCAATCAGGAAATGGATCATCATCATTGTATGTGTACTAAAAAAGCTTTATAGCATTACTGTTGTCCTGGATGTTGTTGACCGCAAAAACTGACCTTTTATTACATAAACGTCACATTTCAAAACATTTTACATTCCTTTTTAACTAAAAATTGGAAACATCCTTTAGACAACAATATTTATTACATCTTTTATACCAGCGTTTACAGAAATGTAATTGTAAATTTACTTTTTTAACATTATAATAGCAGAAAGATTTGAAGCAATCAGATATCCATTTATAATACACACTCACCGGCCACTTTATTTTGTACACCTTACTAGTACCGGGTTGGACCCCTTTTGCCTTCAAAACTGCCTTAATCCTTTATGGTATGGATTCAACAAGACACTGGAAATATTCATCAGAGATTTTGCTCCATATTGACATGATAGCTTCTGTTGCTGCTGATTTGTCGGTTGCACGTCCATGATGCAAATCTCCCGTTCTACTACATCCCAAAGGTGCTCTGCTGGATTGAGATCAGGTGATTGTGGAAGCCATTTGTGTGCAGTAAACTTATTGTCATGCTCAAGAAACCAGTCTGAGATGATTCGCGCTTTATGACATGGTGCGTTATCCTGCCGGAAGTAGCCATAGGTACACTGTGGTCATAAAGGGATGGACATGGTCAGCAACAATACTCAGATAGGCTGTGGCGTTGACACGATGCTCATTTGGTAGTAATGTGCCCAAAGTGAGCAAAGAAAATATCCTCCACACCATTACACCACCACCACCAGCCTGAACGGTTGATACAAGGCAGGATGGATTCTGACCCTACCATCAAAATGTCGCAGCAGAAATCAAGACTCATCAGACTAGGCAACATTATTCCAATCTTCTATAATCCAATTTTGGTGAGCCTGTGCAAATTGTAGCCTCAGTTTCCTGTTCTTAACTGACAAGAGTGGCACCAGGTGTGGTCTTCTGCTGCTGTAGCCCATCCGCCTCAAGGTTGGACGTGTTCAGAGATGCTCTTCTGCATACCTCAGTTGTAACGAGTGGTTATTTAAGTTACTGTTGCCTTTCTATCAGCTGGAATCAGTCTGACCATTCTCCTCTGACCTCTGGCATCAACAAGGCATTTGCACTTTTTCTGCCATGTGATCGGATGATTAGAAATTTTCGTTAACAAGCAGTTGGACAGGTGTACCTGATAAAGTGGCCAGTGAGTTTATGTTGTATAGCAATTATACAAACTGAAGTTAACGTAGTTATTTCTGATACAATGAACAAGAAAATAGTGTTAATGAAGATCATCCACCATGCCAGAAATTAAATATTAGATCTAAGGAAAGTAGGGTGGCACGATCGCCTCACAGCAAGAAGGTTGCTGGTTCAAGCCCCGGCTGGGTCAGTTGGCATTTCTGTGTAGAGTTAGCATGTTCTCACCATGTTCGCGCCGGTTTCCCTCACAGTTCAAAGACATGTGGTTTAGGTGAATTGAAAAAGATAAATTGACCATAGTGTATGTGTGTGAATGCACGAGTGTATGGGTTTCCCAGTGTTGGGTTGTGGCTGGAAGGGCATCTGCTGCTTAAAACATATGCTGGATAAGTTGGTGTTTCATTCTACTGTGGCGACCTGATTAATAAAGGGACTAAACCGAAAAGAAAATGAATGAATGATATAAGGAAAGCATAAGTATGTCCAATTTGGTTGTAGGAAAAAAGAAGGCCATTCGCTTTTACTTAATAAAATCATTTTGCATTGCATATTGAACAAGTAATTGATTCAGGTTAGATTCACTTGAAACAGTAACTCTCTAATTTATTGTATATTTCAATCATGTAGCTCAATCAACAGAATTTACTAAATAAAGAGAGGAGATGTTATTTTATGCATTTATATGTTTGAAAAAATAGAAAAAAAGTGTGTCAATATTATTAAATTATGTTCAGACAAAGAGTTTTTTTTCTTTTCTTTGAGTGATAACTCTGGCAGATTGAAGAAAAAAAAAAAGAAGCAAGCATCAAGAAAAGAAAAAGTTAGCGGCGAGCTGAATGTTTAGAAATCAGGAAGCGGATGAACAGAAGAAGATGGCAGGTTATTTGAATTCTGATTTAACCCACGGTTTCTCCTATTTCCATTAATGACATGCTCATCAAGGGCAAACAAGAGAAGCCTCCGCCACCCCATTCTATCCACGCCTGTCACCACACGCCGACGGGACGCTTTCTGTGTGTGTGTGTGTGTGTGTGTGTGTGTGTGCGTCGTTCTTCTGTCTGTCTCAGGCCTGAGCTCAGCGCCCTGCACAATAAAGCGTGAGGCTGCCCCTCTCTGTCACACCGGACAGCCGCTTCCGGGATGAGACAGGCTCTATTCCCTCAGCCTAAACCACCCCAAAGTATCCTCTACCTGAGGACGCTGCTATATACCGTGACACGGCCAAATTAACAGGCCGTTCATGTCACCTCTTCTGATGTCCCAGCAGGAGGCCAGGAAATCAAGCTGTCACATCAGGCCGCTGCGACTGCACATCTCTTGGTAATAGCCTGTGCCACAAACTAGACAGGCCACATTCTCCAGTTTATTCTGGGATGCTATCAGGTGTCTCATTATTGCTTCTTGCTGGTTCAAAGAGATTGTAAATTGGGCTCCTGTGGTGATGATTGGTGTGGCGTAGATTGTGCCTCTAGATATTTTCTTTTAGCCAGCAATAGAACTCATTTTAAAGGCATTTTCTTGGACAATTAGAATTTCAAATGGGCCTTCTGTCTAAATGCTGATTAACCTTTTTTGTATCATGCATCCCATTGCTCATAATGATTTAATATAAACCACAGACTCATTACAATGTCCTAAATGTCATCTCGGGCACCTCTGACACAAGAGAGTTTAAGGGCATGACTAAGTTAAGATCATAAAACATCTCAGAAAGCTTTCTCATTTTTGTCTTTCGATAAAGAAGTCTGAAAGGCTTGCCTGGTCATAGCTGATTCATCGCTGTCAATTTACTCTTTATGAATGCATAAAAGTTATAGTTTCAGCCAAGCCCTGAGATAATGCACATAAAACTGAGACTAACTCTGCTGTAATAGTTGTCATAAACCAGTGAGAGACTCTTTTAACTTGCCTGCCATTTTCATACTCATAAAGCTTACAAGGAGCACTCCATTCAAGAAGTGTCAAGACACTGTGACATACTGAAGGAAACTGACTTGATGCACAACAAATCCAACTTAACAAACATACTTCTGAGTTCAGTCTGACTTCCATAACTTCACCAAAATATTGTCTGCGTTTAGCAGTTTGCTCCAACCCAGGCTTATTCTGATTACGTACCCCTATATACATTTCTGAAGAGAGCAAAATACATCTCAAGAGCTACTTTTTTTGCAGTTTTTGTTTTCGCAAATCCACCAGAGGATCCTGTGTAAATTTTTTCAGATCTCAAGTTTCTCTCGAGAGTGCTATTTGCGACTGCTTTTCTCACATAAATCCACCTGAGGCTGCTGTCGACTGACTGATTTACTGACTGACCAACCGACCGATACCCCCACCCTCTCCCTTCCCTAAACCCAACCAATAGTGTTTTAAAAAACACAGATTGACCCGCCCAATTCCTGTCCTAAACCCAACCAAAAGAAATCCAGAAAAAGAAAAGCCCTCACAGTCACCTGATTACCTACTTGTTTATTTAACTTTTTTGGCTTCTGTTTTTGTCTTCTGCTTTCTGGAACCATTCTTTACCTGACTCGAACCCCGTTGTCACAGTCAACAGAGGAAAAACAGAGGAAAAGCCGTCTACATGCAGGTAAGTGGTCAGTTGGTAAGCGCTAAAAGGAACGCGTCATTCCGCCTTCGTTTTAAAGACGAAATGCAGCCATTCGTAGCTTTGGCTACTTAATTTGCGATCTCCAAAAACTTATATACAAGGTCAGGTCAATCAGTGCTTTTTAAAACATTATTGGTTGGGTTTAGGGAAGGGCGAGGGTGGGGCGGATCAGTTGGTCGGTCAGTCAGTAAATCAGTCAGTCGATAGCGACCTCTGGTGGATTTACGTGAGAACAGCAGACTTAATTTTGTTTAAAATGCAAAATTAAAATGAAATACTTATAGTAAATTAAATTATAAATGAAATGCAAATAGAAAAAATTTGTATTTAATAAAAATAAAGCATAAAATGATAGTAAAAATGTAAGTAAAATTCAATAGAAACCCAAATTAAACTGTGGTCACACTACACTTTTCTCCTCATAGATTTACATTCATATGCACACGAATGTGTCAGACCGGAAACACAAGCTCGTGCGTCAAGTTTCACAGTTTGCTGCATTGCAAAGTTCAAGCTTGGTGAACTCTGACCTGCGAAATCGCATCACTTGACTGCGTGAGACCAATTGAGGATCAAAACATGACTCTCTGGACAGAAATTTTAAATATGGACCAATTGCTCGCTTTTTAAAATCTTCTTGTTTAATCCCACCCCTTTCGCAGCACCGTAGTACAGAATTTTGCAAGCTCAAACTCTAGTGTGACCGCAGCTTTATACAAATAAAACTTAATTCTAAAAAATAATAAATAATATTTGCCAAATACCAAATGCCATTCTAAAATTTTCAGTGCCATTCACCTTTTTAAGATGTAATGCTTTGACTGTTGAGTATACTGTATGTCTATTCAGAGCTTGCCTCAGTGTACACCAATTAACAATTGCAAACAGGGTGCTCATGTTAACCCTTCTGAAAGCTAAAATGATGAATGGGACGCTCTTCCGTCTTGTGGACTTAACAACAGGCACGTGTGGGCAGCAGCAGCCACAGTTCAAAACATACTTCAAGTGCACATGAAATGTGTCATTTGAAATTGGGCCTCGTAAATCCTCATTCAGGTGTGTTTAATTAGGGCTGATACTCAACTCTGCAGCATAGTGGCCCTGCAGGGTTTGTTCAAGTTTTGACAGGTTTGTTCAAGTTTACCTTTTTGAAGACTATGTATGGCTCTATATGTTTGATGACAATGTCAATACAAATATTGTGTTAGGCTTCATTCCAGAGAATTCGAGTTAGGAGTTTTCCTACTACCTATAAAATAACCTTTGGAAATAATGTTTAGAACACTTACTTGGGCTTCACTGTGGTGCAGTGGGTAGCACAATCGCCTCACAGCAAGAAGGTCACTGGTTCGAGCCTCGGCTGGGCCAGTTGGCATTTCTGTGTAAAGTTTGCATGTTATACTCGTGTTCACTTGGGTTTTCTCTGGGTGCTCCAGTTTCCCCCACAGTCCAAACACGTGCTATAGGTGAATTGGGTAAGCTAAATTGGCTCCGCTGCATAAAACATATGCAACCCAGGCTCATTCTGAGAGCGTAGTCCCATGGACGTTTCTGGAGACCGCAAAATATGTCCCAGGAGGTATGTATTTTTGCACTTTTTGTTTTCGCCAATCCGCGAGAGGCCGCTGTGCGTGCTTTTTCGAGTCTCAAACGTCTCTCGCGAGCGCTGTAAACCAGCCAGAGGCCGCTGTCGAACGACCTTCCCCCTGTCTGCCTGGATGACAGAATGATTGACCGTGCGACCAGCCAATCGGCTGACACACCCTCCTCCTTCCCTAAACCCAACCAACGAAGATTCACAAAAGCCGTCCAGAAAAAGAAAAGCCCTCGTCTGGTTTTTACTATGTTTTCAGATTTTGACCACATTCTCACCCTGTGACGAACTTGTACACTTTATTTTTTGGATTTTGTTTTCTTACCTGATTTCTGGAATCGCTCTTCCCCAGACTCGAACCCGGTCATCATCATCGTCGTGGTCAGCCCGTCTCTAACCGGACAAACTGGTTGCGGAGAAAAAGCCCTCCACACAGAGGCAAGCGCCGAAAGGAACAGCGTCACACCGTCCCGCAGGGTTCGCTTAAAAAAATGAAATGCAGCCGTACGTACCTCCGGCTCCGTATTTCGCGATCTCCACAAACGTCCACGAGACTACGTTTTCAGAATGAGCCGGGTTGAACATATGCTGGATAAGTTGGCGGTTCATTCCGCTGTGGCTGCCCCAGATTAATAAAGGGACTAAGCCGAAAAAAAAATGAATGAATGAATGAATGAATGAACACTTACTTGAAGTTTGATATCCGATCTGTAAACTTAAAGTAGATAGAAGAATCCCAACTTCAGCAAGACGCATCATTTGACATCACTTCACAGATGGCAGCTGTTTCTTCTTCTACAAGATTAGCACAAATTTACCTTATGTTAAACATGTACTGTAAGTAAACTTTTCAAGAATGCTTCCAGCACAAAATGAGTAGGAACCCTACTGATAAAGGCTAGTTCTGAGATGATGTTGGCTTTATAATGCAATATATAGTGCAATTTTTTATTCTTTTTGTAATTTTTATAATTAGTACAATAACATGAGGTGTTTCAAACCTGACGTGGTGAAAGTGTGTTTGACAGGAATGCATTGATGCAGGATTGACTAAAACTGCTTTTATTCCTGCCAAACTAAAGGAACTAAGATTTTCTCCGGAAGAAAAAATTAACAATAAATACTATGAAAATTTCACTGTACAACATAAACATCACTAGGGAAAATATTTGAAAAATTCACAGAAAAGTTCACAGGAAAGCTAGTCTTTTTTACCCATAGATCCTTTGCCTACAAATTTACCATGCTTTATGTCATTTTAGACTATGTAAACAAACACCACTGTCACAAGTGAAACTGTTACGTTTCAGATGCTTGAATGTTTCAGATGCTTGAATGCAATATCTGAGATGAAGATCTTGTATGCACATCTGGTTGAACAGCACCATCCAAAGTGCACACAACTCATTCATTCCCCAGCTTCTCCTCACTCTCCTTGGTTATGGCAAGGGGTAATAAAGGTGTAATGACCGAACAACCCTGAACGCATTTTATCTGGACACGTTCGGCATTGCCTGTGAATGATTTGGCCATTAGCCTCAATGACAAGCTCGTCCGCGTCTACTCTCTGATTTATTCAAACAAATGTAAACTTGTACGCTACTCAATTTTAAATATTAAAAGTTGACAAAATGGGATTGTTCTTGGCTATTCAGCTGTTGATGGTATCAGAGTACTGGACTCCAGGTAAGTACGGATGGGATTGATGGGGTGGAATGACTTCCCCGAGCACTAGGTGATGGATGAGAAGGGGACGAGGCTGACAGATGATCTAACAGGTGTTCATAACCAGTTTGTAAGAGCTTTTTATTTATGAGGGGCCACAGACAGCCCTGCTGTGGAGCAGCCGCACCAGCTGCAGTCACAGGCACCTCAGAGGCCAGATGCAGCGCTCGCCACCCTCCAATTCTGTCCAGAATCCTAATTAGCCAATCATTTGCCAGGAGGGGTCACATGGGTGGCAGATGAAGAGGAGGGAGGGGTGGATGGCTGGAGCGGTGGCATGCTGTCTGTTAATAATCAAAGGCGTGCAGTGGTGCCTATGGCAGATTGCAGCCCCATGACACAAACAACTAATGCCATTGGGTCTGCGGCATATTGTCTCCATATGAATACTAAAGAGAAACAAATCCACCAGAAACACAAAGATTACTGCATTTCATTATACAAGTACATACTATTTCTACTTCAAATATTACATTTAATTTCAGCCCAGACTCATTCTGATTACGCACCCCTATATATATTTCTGAAGAGAGCAAAATATGTCCCAGGAGCTATGTTTTTTGCAGTTTTTGCTTTCGTGAACCCATCAGAGGCCACTGTGTACACTTTTTCAGATCACAAATTTCTCTCTAGAGTGCCATTCATGCCTGCTGTTCTCATGTAAATCCACCAGAGGCTGCTGTTGACTGACGGTCTACTGACTGAATGACTGACTGACTGACCAATCGACTGACCATACGTAGCTCTGGCTACATAACTCACGATCTCCAGAAATGTATATAGGGCTACTTTTTCAGAATGAGCCTGTGTTGTTGTAATTCAATTTGTTTTTTGGATTACTAATAGTGTTACACATAACTCGTAATTCTTTACAGTAGTAACATTACAGGTTCTCAACTAGTGGTGTAAATAAATAATAAAAGATTTCAGCAATAAAACTACAGTTACTATCTATAGCTTTTGATGTTATTTTGTTGTCGCAATCCCTACCGATTTCAAAATCCAATTATTTAAAAAAATTATAAAAAAAAATCTTACACTGTAACACAATGGCTGCGTACGAAATTGTCTACTACTCAGTAGGCACTGCATTTGAATTTAAATGTACTACTCTGCCATTAGAAAGGTATGTTCTATACAGTATGAATGTGTGCAGTATGAATGGAACTCGAATGTACTACATCTGCCATTTTGTCATAATCATGTGACCTACCCATGTCAGTTGCGTCGCTTCACTCTAATTTAAATTCTCTTACGTGGCATCATGGGATAGCAAAGCATGCATCGGATGCACACTTCAGAATCGCGCTGGAAGTAGTAAGTCATCCGGGTAGCTCTCGCATACTGTTTTTCAAATTTGATGAATTCGGACATACTACTCGGCTCGCATACTGTTTTTAGTGTACTATATAGTATGAGTATGTGATTTCGAACACAGCTAATGTTTTTATTCAGAAGTGTTTTTCCATTTCTGCTTTTCAAATGCATCATGGGACATCAAGTCAGCTTTGGTTGTAAAATGCTATTAGCTTCTTCTCTGTCTCGTGACCCTTCACTTCAAATGCTTCCACTGTGTTTTGTGACAGATCACGTCACACTAATATATGGCTGCTGCTGGAGCATCTATTTGAATCAGAGGATATCAGCGAGCTGTTTTCAGCTATTAAAACATCATTACTCTGTTCTTCACATAAAGACATCATGTCACAGGAAGGAATGATGAGGTAAGATCCAAATGAGGCTAAGTAAACATTTGTTATAACAGTCCATAGAACACAAAAGGCCTAATTTGGAACAATTATTGAAACAATAATTTAGATGGGGTGTAGCAAAGAGGAACAGGTAGCAAAGGACAACAGGGCAGAATGACACACTAGATGGGACAAATCATAATGGCTTAGATCGCTTCATGTTTTTTTTAGATTTGTTTTCCACTTGGATTTGCCGGGTGTTTATTTATATTGCTCAGAATAGGGTAGGTTATTATACTAATACTTAGTAACCACAATCACATTTTTCTCAGTAATGTGCCAGAACCCTGTGTTTATGAGTTCCACCTGTGTTTTGTAATCATGTTAATTGGTCTGTGTAGCGATTGAAGCGGGACCAAGAGCTGCGAGGGCATGTGAGACGGGTGACATAAATGATAACTACTGACACATGTATACATCACCTGTCTCGAATCTCATGGAGGAGCTCTTGATTATAAAAGGAGGAGAGACAGCAGTGCAAGATGAGAGGACCAGGCCTGGAAATTAGATTTTTTGGATGTAGCCTTGTGAGGAGCTGTAGCCTGTTTGTTTTATTTTTCTCATTAAACTTTTTAAAAAGTTCTCTGCTTCTTACTTCCTGATAGACACATAGCTATCAGTTTTGTTACAGTCTGTCTATTTAGTTCCTGTTTTTCTCATTTTCCTCATCCAGTCTTCACATCATTCCCCTACATTGTTCCTGGTGTCTTTCTTGCATGTTTGGATATACTGTTTGTACTTGTACTACTCAAATTTTACAAAATGTATAAGCGTTGCTCTGTCGTCTCCTTGTTGCTGCATAAGGGTGGCAGAAGATCGGATAGTTTACAGTGTATGCGTTTCTTGTTTTTACAGTGTTTTTTTTTTTTTCTTTCTTAGTTTTTTTCATTTGGTGCATTTTCCCTGCTCTGTTTGAGGAGAAGAGCCAGTCCTTTAAGGAACATTTGCACTTCCTCTTGTCCTGCCTGAGCACCTACCTGCTCAACTGAACATCACCAAATGACTGCAGTTGTCTAGTGAGGGTCCTTAAAAAAGCTTCTTGGACTTTGTTGTGTGGGTGCCCCACTCGTGACATAGAGCTCAGCCAGCACTTCTGGCCAGAGCTCGCCGCAGATGGAGAACCATTCACTGTGAAGAGAGAACCATCATCCATGGGGAGCAACAGAGTGGCTTGTCGCTGCAGAGAAGGAGCTCCGAGAACCATCTGACCAGTTTCAAAATCTGGCAACAACGCTTGTTGAACCAGTTTTAGTGGGGTACCTCCACCCCATCTATTTCATGACATCTGGGAGCTACATACTGCTATGAGGAGTGTTATAGATGATTTTTACCTAAGCTGGTTATAGCCAGCATGTGGTCTTCTTCATTCCCGCTGTTACGAGACAGCAATTACTCTCCAACGCCCCAACTATCTCAATATAGCGTTGACTCTGCTGTGCCCCTACTGTTTCCAGACTCCAGAAAGTGACTCTTCAGTGCTCCCACAGTGTCTAGATAGCAATAATTGTCCTTCACCCCTGCTGTTTCCAAACAGTGACGCACCAAATGGACCTCCATCCATCTGGCTTCACCTTGGCCTTTTGTCAATCTGGGTTTACCGTGATCCTCTAGATCAGGTATGGGAAACTTTGTCCTGGAGGGCCAGTGTCCTTGCAGAGTTTGCTCTAACACTAATCAAACACACCTGAACACCTGGATGCTTGGCGTGACCCTGGCTCTGGAGGATCTCTCACTGTGTTCTATCCGGACGGACTGATCTCTATGCCCTTTTCCTTCGAAGGGTCCCTTTGAAGAGATTAGGGCACAGGGATGAGCCCTTTCAAATTGAATGCATTGTGCGCCAAGAAATATCAGGTGTCTATCAGTTGTCTCCTTCACAATCCTTCATTCCAAAGGTCCCTTCGAAGTGGCAAGTTTTAAACACTTCAGATTGGAACAACACTTCAATGCTGTGGCCATGGTTGTTTTCAATCCAGAGTGCCCTTTGGGGGGCAATATACCCCATTTGTAATGCACTGTCTGTCTCCAAAGTCTCCCCCATTAATGGCTTCATATCTGTTAGTTGATCCCGTGGAATCAGACACTTTTTCTCAGTGGCTCCTCCCTCCTTCGAATCCACCTAGGGCCGTCCTCCTGGCTGCATCCTGGGTCTTCATCAATCTATCTATTTAGTTATAGCCGGATCTTCGAGCTTCCGATTCAAGCTATAGACGGGACCTGGTTTGTTAAATAATATTTTGTCAAATAATACTCCTGTCAAACAAATGTAATTTATTATCGCATTTATCTGTCTGGTCTTTCTATTAGAAGCTTTGTTCCATCATTCCTGCCACTGTTCCTGTTGATGAGTTCCACCTGTGTTTTGTAATCATGTTAATCAGTTTGTGTATTTGGTTCCTGTTCTCCCCCCATTTCTCGTCTGTTCTTAACACGATTCCCATATATAGTCTTATCTGTCGATGCATCCAACCATCTTACTGTCTCTCAAATGTTTAACTGCTGCCAGAGTTATATATATATATATATATATATATATATATATATATATATATATATATATATATATATATATATATATATATATATATATATATATATATATATGTGTGTGTGTGTGTGTGTGTGTGTGTGTGTGTGTGTGTGTGTGTGTGTGTGTGTGTGTGCGTATATATTATTGAATACTTTCTTTAATAGTGATATTTTGAAAAATGTACAGACAAGGACTCAGCTTCAACTATATCTGATTATTGTGTTTTAATGTCAGAGGAACAAAATATTAGGAGCTGAAAATAAGAAGTTAATTTAAAAATTACTCCAAGCTTAAACAGTCATTTTAAACTCATCAGAAACTCATCAGAGTAATTAAAAGGATGAAGTTTCACGTTTAAGAAGGAGCACTTAGAGCTGTGCTGCAGGGTTGTGTGAGGATATTCATGAAACTCTAATTCACATCACAGGAAAATGGATGAGTGCACGGGCCGTGGTGACGTGTTTGTTCTATAAAGCATAGCCTGGAGGTGCGGGAGCACAGGAGAGAGGGTGTCATGGCTGTGATGAATGGCCGGCTAGTAACATCTTCACTCTTGACCTCTGGCACGTTTGAATAAGCAGTGCATTTAAATGGAGATCTCTGGACTGCTTCTGTTTGTCCAGTAAAAATATCCATGTTCAGACTACACAGAAAGAGATACTGGTAATTGAGTTGCTGGAGAACACAGTGGAGAACATTATACAGAGATATTTTTATCGCGTACACAGCTGATCATGAGACAAAAAAAGATCCTTAGAATACTTGCATGCTTAAAAAAAACATTGTGTACCAAGTGGTATATGATCTTGAAACATGGACGCAATTCAAACAGCATATATATATATATATATATGCGAATGTGTTGTTAAATTATTAAAGGCTTTTAGTGAACTAATACACTTAAGGATTGCACATGTGAAGACAGATATAAGCACATGCTTAAACTAAATGCAGTGTTTACACACAAAGAATCTAAACATTCTCAAATATAAAGTGAAATTGAAACTAAAAATAACTTGATCATGCCAGCGCTCACAGTCACTGACTAAGACAAATCAGATCATTCACGAAGAGAGCTGGCAATCAGTCAGGTTCATCAAGGTCAGTAAATTTTTTAAAAAGTTTTTATAAATAACAAATGCACAGTGACTTCCGCATCTGACAGAAATAAAGCCCGGTCAGAATCTGTAGTTTTCTCCAGTTATGATTGATGCAGCAGTAAAGAAAGAGGTTGACAACCATCGACATGTTTATAGTGTCCCATTTCTTTATGTGCCTTTTTTCATTGAAGATCTCCAATGATATCCAGAAGCATTTAATATTATGTTTCTTCTTGTGGCGGAAAAATAAAAAGTAATGAAATGCAATATCCATTTGAAAAGCTGCACAAAGTCAAAAAATCTCCCATTTTGTACTGCATTTACAATAAAAGCAGATGGAACGCTAGAGACGGAGCCCCCAAATTATGTCATAGAAAACAATGGTGGCACCCATGGTCGAAAGCAATTGTAGATTTTTTTGGAATATAGTAAACATGTCATGTTACATCATATTAAGACATACCAGTCTTGATACCCATGGGTTCCCCTATGGTGACTTACAGTAAATCACTAAATTGGATCAGTTTTAAATATTTCCCAAATGATGTTTAACAGAGCAAGGAAATTTTCACATTATGTCTGATAATATTTTTTTCTTCTGGAGAAAGTTTTATTTGTTTTATTTTGGCTAAAATAAAAGCAGTTTTAATTTTTTTTAAACCCAATACTGAGGACAAATGATTAGCCTCTTTAAGCTATATATTTTTTTCCATAGTCTACTTAACAAACCATTGTTATACAATAACTTGCCTAATTACCCTAACCTGCTTCGTTAACCTAATTAACCTAATTAAGCCTTAGAATGTCACTTTAAGCTGTATAGAAGTGTCTTGAAAAATATCTAGTCAAATATTATTTACTGTCATCATGGCAAAGATAAAATAAAGCAGTTATGAGAAATTAGTTATTAAAACTATTATGTTTAGAAATGTGTCGAAAAATTTTTCTCTCCGTTAAACAGAAATTGGGAGAAAAAATAAACAGGGGATCTAATAATTTATAGGGGCTAATAATTCTGATTCAACTGCATATATTGCCCCATAAAATACCCCTAGAATCAAAAGGTCTTTATTGACCATATTTGGAATGGTTGTGAATATTAATGAGCTCTCAGTGCCTGCTGGCTCTCTCACTCACATTTTCTCAGAGAACATCAGCCAGTACTGACGGCAACAGAGAAAATGGCGCAAACCAAAAGCCCTCGCTGACCTTAGTAGCTATCAATCCCAGCTTGCATCATTTGCCTTCCAACTCCATTCTGTCAACTACCATAACAAAATCTGTAGTAACAGTAATAACAGTATCTGGCCACCTTTTTCACAAAGAGAACACTCAAATTAGCAGCCTGTTTCCCACCACATACAAGCCCTTACAGAAAAAGCAGAATCCAAAATTTTCCAATGCCACAACCTGCCCTCTGGACCCCATATCCTCAGACATCTTGCAGGACATTTTCCCGGACATAGTGCCAGCCCTAACTCACATCATTAACACTTCACTCCACACTGGCACATTCTCAATTATTGTAAAGCAGATCCGTGTAACCCTGCTCTACTGTCCAACCTCTCCTCAATGGGCATCACAAGAACTCCACTCTTACCTGAGTCTTACCTCACTACAGATCGTTTAGAATTGCCTGGAGAGGAGAGGTATCTAAAGTGCATCGGCTGGCCACAGGGGTACATCAGGGATCTGTTCTTGGCCCCCTTCTGTTTTCTATTTATGCCACATTGTTGGAAACCATAATCCAATGACATGGTTTCTCTTATCATTGTTATGCCGATGTCACACTGCTCTATCTTTCATTTTATCTAAACGACCCAAAGGAAGCTGCAAGGATCTAGTATTGCCTGGCGAACCTGCTCCTCAAGGTCTACATCCCCTCCAGGAGCCTTTGGTCAGTAGGTGAGTGCTGCCTTGTGGTACCATCGCAGAGTCATTTTTCAAAACTTTTTTATTCAATGTTCCTCACTGATGGAATGATCTTCCCATTCCCACACAAACTGCCAATTATCCAGTATCATTCAAACAACAACTATAAATCAATTTCTTCCTCCATCACCTGAACCCCTGTGAACACAGCTGAGAAGATGATGGGTGCTCAAGCAAAGCTACCCTTCTCTTTCACAGTCCCTTTTAGGTTTTGCCATCAGGAAGTCCGGAGTATTACAGCCTACTCGGCTAGACTACCTAACAACTTCTTACAAGCTGTTTGAGAACTATACTCCAATCATCTTACACTACGCTGAAAAAATATCCACAGTCCCAGCTCCCAAAACCAGGACCCCATCTCCTCCTCACCACACCACATGAAAACCTCAAAAGCAATTCTGAGTGGCCTCACACAGGTGAGTGGGGTTGACAAACCACCTGTAGAAAACACACTCTTTCATCTCTCTGACACTTTAATCAACAGTTGCCCCAGTTTTGCACAATTTCACCACAATCAAAAAATAATTTGTTGAATCAACATGATTTAATCATAGCACCAATTGTGCATCTAAACAAATCAAGTAAACTTGAACTGCTCTGTATGTGTTATATGAATGCAATATAAATGTGTAAATTAAACATGGTTTTAATAGGTCTGTGTAACTTCTTTGCTGCTAATTTAATTAAAATGTTTGTGCTGTTTATCTGATTGAATTTATTCTTATTCACCCAATGTCAGTACAACACGTCAACGCAACAACATTTGTCCTTGTTACATCAACAAGTTTCAGTCTTGTTCATGTACGGCTATTAAAATCTATTTTGTTGCTTTAATTAGATTTGACTTAGTTGGCAGCATTGAAGTTCTTAACTTGCAGCCAGCTCGCTGTGATTTCACCAAATTACCAATATAGCTATATTGCCTCACATCCTCACAATATTTCTCAAAGTATCTTTGGCAGTTAAGGTAAACCATGCCGTGGGACAAAAAGAAACAACAACATCTATACATTAACACAAATAAACATAAAATTACAACAAGAGTATTTGTAAATAACTTTTTAAAGCTGTAAAATAGTAACACAGAAGCAAACAATAGTATTTAATAATATACCAATTACAAAAAAAAAAGATGTACTGAGCCTGAGCATCAATGATTGTTCCACTCCAAGCTTACTTGCTCTAGCATCGCATTTAAAGGAACAATTTCATAACCACCGTCTAGGACAGTTTCTGTCCAGCTACAAATGTGCATCTTCTTCATTCAATCACTACATCAGTCTTGTTCAAGCTCATGCACCAGTGTTCATGCCCCAGTAGCTTGTTTGAAGGGAACAGTGCAAAAAAATTAAATCATCAACATGCAAAAGGAACTCCAAGTGCACTTTTGTTTTTGTCTCCAAGTTACTAGAACCACGTATAAGTTGTCCATATATATGTGGAACACCACAACTGCAGAAATCCAAAAGTTCAGTCTGTTAAGCTAAGCATGCGCAGTGACTTCTTATGCAGTTTTAGTGGTGGGTATTCGAACCAGATTATAAATGCATATCACCATCTACTGTGAAGAAGTTGTTCATATGAAGAGCTTAAATCTTATTCAATCAACAAGTTCTGATCTAATTCATTTATATATTTCTACCATTCATTTCCATAAGACATATTTGTATTTTGCAAATCAAGTAAGTGCCTTATTGACTTTTTTGTGTGCAGACATTTTCTAACAATCACTCCATATCAATTAAAAACACTGTTTATAAAGTGTGGTTCACACAGATTGAATCACTGAATGCCTCCTCAATTGTAAGTCATTTTGGACAATAGTGTCTGCTAATTGGCTGAATATAAATGAAAATACTGTGGTAAAATAAATGCTTATATTTTGAAGACATGGCATGAAAAAAATTGAATTTAATGCAGTGCTCCTTGTCTAATCTGAGACCACTTTATACTGTATCTCAATCAGAAAGTGAAGATCATTGATTATGTAAATCTTAAATGTGTCGATACAATAGGAGCACCTAAGCATACTTACTTGAGCACATTTTGCAGCGAGGTGTTGTTTATTTTGTGTTTGACGCTGAAAATAGAAGAAATTCCATATAGGTTTGAGGAATTGGATTAGGAATGAGTTTTTTTTCATATAGTTGAAGTCAGAATTATTTCGTGCCCCTGAATTGTTAACACTCTGTTCATTTTTTTTTTTCCCCCAACTTCTGTTTAACGGACAGAAGATTTTATTTTTACATATTTCTAAACATAATAGTTTTAATAACTCATCTCTAAAAACTGCTTTATTTTATCTTTGCCATGATGACAGCACATAGATATTTTTCATAGATATATTTCACTTCTATACAGCTTAGTGACTTTTAAAGGCTTAAGTAAGTTAATAAGGTTAACCAGGCAGGTTAGGGTAATTAGGCAATTATTGTATAACGATGATTTGTTCTGTAGACTATCGAAAAAAAATATAGTTTAAAGGGGCTAATCATTTTGACCTTAAAATCGTAAATAGAAAATTTAAAACTGCTTTTATTCTAGCCGAAATAAAACAAATAAGACTTTCTCCAGAAGAAAAAATACTATTAGACATACTGTGAAAATGTCCTTGCTCGGTTAAACATAATTTGGGAAATATTTAAAAAAGATCAAAAAAATTCAAAGGGGGGCTAATAATTCTGACTTCAACTTCAACACACACACACACACACACACACACACACACACAGTTGAAGTCAGAATTATTAGCCCCCCTTTGAATTTTTTTGATCTTTTTTAAATATTTCCCAAATTATGTTTAACCGAGCAAGGACATCTGAATTATTAGCATCCCTATTTATTTTTTTCCCCTATTTTCTGTTTAACAGTGAAAAGATTTTTTCAACACATTTCTAAACATAATAGTTTTAATAACAAATTCCTCATAACTGCTTTATTTTATCTTTGCCATGATGACAGTAAATAATATTTTACTAGATGTTTTTCAAGACACTGCTATACAGCTTAACCTCTTAAGGCCCAAGGTGTTTTTTACATGCATTTTTTATTTCTCTTTGCTATTTGGGCTTATTGGAACCTAATTAGAATAAAAATCTAAGTATCATCTTTTGATATGATATACTTATATTATTTTGAAATGATGTCCATGTTTGATGTGGACTCGTGGTCCGAATTTACATAAAACACTTTTTCCTAAATTTTTTATGCATATATAACAGAATTTTTTTTAACTTGCTTTGACTATCAGAGAGTAAAAACAACATTTTATCACCTTTTTGAGAGTTAAAAATAGAATTTAGGACATTTAATATGCTGCAAAACAGTTGCAGGATGACACTGTATGTCTGTAACAAAATATAAAACATTCAAAGTAGCCACTTAATAGCTAAAATGTGCTGTGAGGCCTAGGAGGTTAAAGTGACATTAATAGGCTTAATTAGGCAAGTTATTGTATAACGATGATTTGTTTTGTAGACTATCGGAAAAAAAATAGCTTAAAGGGTTAATAATTTTGACCTTAAAATGGATTTAAAAAAATTTAAAACTAATAAAACGAAATAAAACAAATAAGACTTTTTCATATACATATATATATATATATATATATATATATATATATATATATATATATATATATATATATATATATATATATATATATATGAAACATAATTGTGTTTAGCAGAAAAAAGTAAGTCATTTTTGGTTGAACTATGCTTTTAAATGCTTTCTCATTAAACACCATATAATCTCTATATAAACAATTAGGAAACCATTTATCAAACAGAATAAGCAACTGGATTACAACTAAAACCACAAACCAATAATAGGATTTGCTCAAATTACACCATCCACAAAATAAAGAAAAACACACACCAATATTAAGAAGGGATTCCAAAACATTGCAAATCCCATAATTAGCAGCTATTAAAGCCAGTGTGAAAAAACCCCAGCCAGTCTATTATAGTGGCTGACTGAAAAGCCATTTAGGACAGACCACCACCCACTTGTCAATCGGTCCTATTCATCCAAATCCCAGAGGGTCGGAACGCAACTCAGCCGGGGCCAGTGAGGAAGATGGAGTGCTGCTGCAGCCGCCCCCATGCTGTCCTTCAGCGGGACGGCCTGAGTCTACAGCGTGGTGTTTCTCAGCAACACCACATGGGGGGTGAATAAAGCCACATGGGTCTATTGAAGCCGCTAACAAGTGCCAAGCGGGGCCTCGAACCACAAAACCCCTCTCCAGTGTCTCAGTTGTCCCTACTGCCCTGGGAAAGCCACGTGTCTGAATTGGAGCCATCTGCCTCAATTTGCCTAACATATTTGGCCACAATGGCTGACCAGTTATCCCTTACAAAAGGGGTGACAATGGGCCATCTTCAAACAGCAGAGGAGCCTGTACACTCAGTGGGCTCTTATTCACCCACACAGACCAACTGGACAGTGTCTCATGTCTGAGGATCCGAACACACACATCCTGTCACCAACATCTCGAGAGACCTGGATAATTACCATCAACAGAAGAAAGGGAGTTTATCACTAGATACTTAAATTCCCTTTGTCCCTCAGGCTAAATCGGGATTAAATGAGTAATATGCTCCAGGGCCTCTTTCTCTTGTGACACAGTTTTTTGCTTTTTTTAACCCGCGCCATGTCAGAAACGGCTGTTAGAGAAAAGCACGTACCATGTGTGAATAATGGCATCCCTATTATCTGTTCTCTAATAAAGAAGAACATTTGTAATCAGGGTTATAGTTAATCATTAATAAAACTAAATTTAAAACCATGCAAATATTAAAAAAAACAAAAACAAATGTAAATTTAAATACAGTACACACAGTCACACACACACTTATTGTCACAAATTATTGGAATATTTCTGCAATATTTCAGTTATAAGGCAAAAAGGTTTTCTTAACATGTTTTTTATACCTTAGTTTTTACCCACTTCAGTTTCAATGAAACACTGTAAAACCCAAGAGGTTAAGGTAACTCAAACCATTTGAGGAAACCGATTGCAACAAACCATTTGAGTTAAGAAAACTACTCTATATAAGTACTGTGAACTTACTTCATTTATGTTGAAGTAACGAGGTTTTTAATGAACTCATTACCTTCAACACTGAGTTCAAAACTCTTTTCAAATGAGTAGAATTAACTTGCAGTCAATTTTGAGTTAGCTACACTCATTTCATTTGATAAAGTTGACTGTTGGGTTTTACAGTAAAGATTATATTTTTATAATTTTTTAAATGAAAGATTAAAAGGATAAACAAAGCAGGTTTATGTTCAAAGCCTTTTTTTGCTTATACTTAGGAGTTGTGGCAATAATTTTGACTGTATTATACTTTTATATGATCTATCTATTTTAACAACTTGCAGAGAACATTATTCCCTAATCTAACATAAAACAAAAGAGCATGTACTGTATGGAATGTTTTTTTCTTTGAATAACACTAAAAACATTATTAAATCATTATTCATTCATTCATTTTCCTTCAGTTTAATCCCTTTTATATCAGGGGTTGCCACAGCAGAATGACCCGCCAACTATTCCAGCATCTGTTTTATGCAGCAGATGCCCTTCCAGCTGCAATCCAGTACTGGGAAACACCCATACACACTCACACTCATGCACTATGGCCAATTTTCTTTACCCAATTCACATATAGCGCATGTATTTGGACTGTGGGGGATACTGGAGCACCTGGAGGAAACCCACGCCAACATGGGGAGAACATGCAAACTCCACACAGAAATGCCAACTGACCCAGCCGGAACTTGAACCAGCAACCTTCTTGCTGTGAGGTGACAGTGCCGTAATGTATGAGTGTGTGTGTGTGTGTGTGTGTGTGTGAGAATTAGTGAGAACAGTTGGTGGTTCATTCTGCTGTGGCAACCCCTAAAACAGAGACAATATTTTCTGAAGGAAAATGAATGAATGAATGTTGTATCCTTTACAAGAGCATACTACTTCAGTGTTTTTACATCTAGATTTCACATTTAATGTAACGCGTTCTCCTTTAAATGAATTCCTACAGCAGTTATGAAAATCCAATTTCTTCAACTTGAATATTTTTCAGAATAATTACACAGACCTGATATGAGCGCCTTAGCTCATCAGACATCGCCTAACATCGAGTAATGGCAATTGCTGTATTGTAACAAAAAAGCTCATAACTCAGCAGGTTAATCCTCTCAGCATTCAGCCTGAGACTTCATGGTGACCAGCAGCTGAGAGGAGAGAGTCATTCAGGCTTGCTCTCTTTTGACATGGAGTCCTCAATTAAAGTCTGCTGAAGCAGACACAATCCTATTAGGGAGCATGGAGTGAGAAAAGAGGGCTGGCCCCTCCATTTGTGCTGCCAGAATAATTATCACGCAGTTGGTAAATTGTATAGAGGCCCCACACAGATAGTACTAAATAGGCTGGAGAAAAATGATGTGGCTCTACCGAAACAAAACAGCAGGATCAGACTACACTGAAGATGAGTTTCTGAAGATACAACAACACAAAGTCAAAACATAAATGATTCAAGTGGGAAATATTGGGTAAAATGTCATTTTAAAGACATAGTTCTGTTAACTCTGTTAATTCAAATTAAAGATAAAACGCCTGTTTTAACCCTTGTGCACTGTTCAAATGTACTACCCTTTTGTTATGTTTGGGATGAAAACATCCACTAAATTAAACTGCTGCAAAAATGCATCATATATATATATATATATATATATATATATATATATATATATATATATATATATATATATATATATATATATATATATATATATATATATATATATATATATATATATATATATTCACGCACATACACTACGATAAAATTTTGCATACCCAATTCACCTATGCCACATGTCTTTGGACTTGTGGGGGAAACCAGAAAACATGCAAACTCCACACAGAAATGCCGACTGACCCAGGCTCGAACCAGCGACCTTCTTGCTGTGAGGCGAACAATTAGGGAGAAAAAATGAAAATCTAACAATGCATCAAAGCCAATGTTGTTACTAATAGTTCACATGTCCAAGACTGTGATAAAAGGTAAAAAAATCCAATCCACAATTACTTTTTATTTTGACAATACGTCATTTTGTGTGTTTGTTTTTTACCAAATCACTGACATCATTTATGAATTTGACAATTAAAGAGTTAAAATCCTGTAATTTTCTAAGCAATTTAGTATTTTTAGACTGAATTGGAAAAAAAATATCTGATGCATTTTTACTTCAGTGGATGTTTTCATCCCAAACAAAACAAAAGGGTAGAAAATTTGCCATGAAACATTCATTTTCTTTTCGGCTTAGTCCCTTTATTAATCTGGGGTCACCACAGCAGAATGAACCGCCAACTTATCCAGCATATGTTTTTACGCAGCGGATGCCCTTCCAGCTGCAACCCATCACTGGGAAACATGCTACCCACTGCGCCACCGTGCAACATTTATTTAAATATGGTTGATTAAATCCTTTTCTTGCAATTATTTGTGGACTTGCAAGTGAAAAAAATGTGACATTTTAAATGAAAAGAAATAGTTTAAAGGTAAACTCTATGTCATTTGTTGTCATTCGCCATAGTGGTGTTTTCAGTGTGCTTTTATTAAAACATTGCCAAATAATTCCAATGTTATGGACACAAATACATCACTTCAGCAAATTCAATTTTTCAATATTAATTGACAAAATAAAAAAACTATTTAAATACAATTTATTTTTATTTATTAAGACATAAAATATCTTAAGTTAAAGTTGTACCGGACAAACAGAAGCTTGGAACAGAACTGTGTTTTATAATCAATTGTAAATTCCAATCTTAAAATGTAATTCATTGGTTTGTCTTGAAACAAATACAAACACAAAAGGCTACATTTACTTCAAAAAGGTGCATGCAGTTTCCCTTTTCTAATGTTCGTCCTTCGTTATTTTCTTTTTAAAGTAAAGTTGAATAAATGAATACAGCTTAATGCTGGAAAGCTGTTTTGCCCAGCAGCAGGAGTAAATGGATTGTTATTTAAAGCCAAGTACTTTTGTCAAGCTTCTGCAAATAGAATGATGGATGGCACTCGCAGCTTTGCACAAGTGAATGCATTGCTTCCTATTTAACCTCAACATCCACATTGGTAATGATTTGTCTGACTTGGATTTCAAAAGACACGGTCCTGCTCCATTGAAGTAAAATTAAAACTCCAGTTTACCATGCTTTTCAGAACAGAGCACTCATTACGTGCTGCTAATGTATTGGCATAAAGCAAAGAAACATCATGTCAAGTGCCGCAATTTGGCTTTTTTTTTTCTTATTCAGCCTCCTTTATTGCTATGGGCAATTTGTACCACTCAGCATGACAGTGTCAACTGAATCAAGATTAATTTACATGCAAAGGAACACTTAGCAGAGCAGTGCGGTAAGCAAACATATTGTCTCGATTGCTGAGCTGGAAAAGCGGCTTTGGAGGGAAAGACTGTGTCAGAATTAAAGAGCATCAAATGTAATTGCTAGAGCTGGATTAAAAAGCCCAAAATGACACAATTCTTTTCTGGGACCGGGAGTTTAAGTTGTGGTGAAGGACTACATGGAAAAGCATGCAAATAAATCAGTGAATGTTGTCACTTGCAAACAAATTATTATATAGCAGAATCAAACATACTGAGTTTTTCATACATGAGTTTTCTTCTGTCATCCAGATATAATGAAAATATTTAACTGGTGTTTCAATGTTTTCCTAACATTATGAACAAAATTTTTCTAGTAATGTAAACAGAATGTTTGTTCAAAATGATGTGAGGTTTTACAATGTTCTTAAATTGAATGAAAAAAAAGATAATGTACATTGCTTGCCTCGAATGTACAGATAATGTTATACCCCGTAACACGTTTTTCTAAACATTATTATAGTTATTAATAAGCAAAATTATCAAATGGAATATTCACTTGGTTTTCTTTAAAATACATTCAACTAAACAAACACAATATACATTGTTTCTGTAATATTTTTCAAAAAAAAACTGATGTCTTGTGTTTCAAGTCTTACTAATTAGTTTCAAATGGTTCAGAAATTATAATGTTCTCTAAATTATTAAACCAAATTTCTGTTTATTGTATGATGTTCATGTAACCCAACATAATCCTCATAATGCAGGCTCATTCTGAGAGAATAAAAACGCATAGTACAATTTATTATTATTATAATTCTTTTTTTAATTATAAGGGAGAAACAATTGCTTTAAGGCTTTCAAAATAGACATCATTCCTCCATTCTTTTTTATATTTAAACATTATTTTATAATTGTAAACATAACCATTTTTAGAAAATTATTAGACTCTTTTGTTTTTTAAGGAGTTTACCATTGAAAAAATGATCCATGGTGTTTTATGTGTCAGAAAAAGTTGTTAAATTATATGTTGCTTATTCCCAACATCTCCCACATTTTTTTGGGACTAAAAAGTTTTTTTGATAATATGTTCACTGATTTAAAATTCAAGGCAGCATTACATATTCATCAAATGTTCCACCTTGAAGTGAAAGTTTTCATTTTAAAACTTTTCAGAATAATAATTAACAACAATATGTAGATTTCTTAAATTTGTGGGTTTTTTTTTTTACAAAAATGATACTTAAGGCATTTTTTCCCCTATTTTATACCTCTTTCAAATCTCTTTTAACATACAACAAAGAAAAAAAGTCGATATAATATAATAAATAAAGAGTGTATAGTTTCCCAGCACTGGGTTACAGCTTTCTTATGTAGTTATGTCTTTTTATTTGAATTGTATGATTTGTAAAATTTTATATTTTGTTTAAGAATTTGTACACTGTATAACATGCTTTGTTCCACACAATTCCTTCATGTTGTCCTAACACAAACTTATTAAGTTGACCTAATTGTTTTTACAAGTTTAAATGGATCGAACATAAAACAAGTAAGTAGTCCTAAAAAAACTTCAAGAATTGCTGTTTTAGCTTATTTTAAATAAATAGTTTGAACAAGCAACAAAAAAAAACATTTTTGCGTGTACGAATTAGCCACTGAACTTAAAAAAACGTAAAATACTTCTGTTACCTAATGAGATCGGGCTGACTATAAGGTTACATTGTTGATAGGGTTTACATTTAACATTGGTCCCCTTCCCATCAGAAATAAAAGAGGCGGAAGGGATATATGAAAAAAGTTATGTTAACTGAAGTACACTCACCGGCCACTTTATTAGGTATACCTTACTAGTACCAGGTTGGACCCCCTTTTGCTTTCAGAACTGCCTTAATCCTTCGTGGCATAGATTCAACTGGAAGGTACTGGAAATATTCCTCTCAGATTTTGGTGCATATTGACATGATAGCATCACACAGTTGCTGCAGATTTGTCGGATGCACATCCATGATGCGAATCTCCCGTTCCACCACATCCAAGGGTGCTCTACTGGATTGAGTCTGTTGACTGTTGAGGCCATTTGTGTACAGTGAACTCATTGTCACATTCAAGAAACCAGTCTGAGATTATTCGCGCTTTATGACATGGTGCGTTATCCCGCTGGAAGTAGCCATCAAAAGATGGGTACACTGTGGTCATAAAGGAATGGACGTGGTCAGCAACAATATTCAGGTAGGCTGTGGCGTTGACACGATGCTCAATTGGTACTAATGAGCCCAAAGTGTGCCAAGAAAATATTCCCCACATATTCCCCTGCTTTCATTTTGTTATGACCCTACCATCGGAATGTCGCAAATTGAAATTGAGACTCATCAGACCAGGCAACGTTTTTCCAATCTTCTATTGTCCAATTTTGGCGAGCCTGTGTGAATTGTAGCCTCAGTTTCCTGTTCTGAGCTGACAAGAGTGGCACCTAGTGTGGTCTTCTGCTGCTGTAGCCCATTGCCTCAAGGTTGGACGTGTTGTGCATTCAGAGATGCTCTTCGGCATACCTCGGTTGTAACGAGTGGTTATTTGAGTTACTGTTGCCTTTCTATGAGCTGGGACAAGGCCATTCTCCATTCTCCTCTGACCTCTGGCGTCAACAAGGCATTTGCATCCACAGAACTGCCGCTCACTGGATATTTTCTCTTTTTCTCTGTAAACCCTAGAGATGGTTGTGCGTGAAAATCCCAATAGATCAGCAGTTTCTGAAATACTCAGACCAGCCCATCTGGCACCAACAACCATACCACGTTCAAAGTCACTTAAATCACCTTTCTTCCCCATTCCGATGCTCATTTTAAACTGCAGCAGATTGTCTTGACTATGTCTACATGCCTAAATACATTGAGTTTCTGCCATTAGGTGTACCTAATAAAGTGGCCAGTCAGTGTATATATGGTACAGTAGCTTTGTTCAATCCAAATTCTTTCCATTTATAGGAAAACAAGAAACACACTCATTGTAAAGTACTCCATATTATTTGTAATAAAGAATGCATTCTTAAAACATGTCTTCTTTTTTTAGCCTATTCACAAAAATAGTTGACTTTTACATATGAGTAAACGTCTTGCTGGTCAATTCTGTCAAAAAAAAACAAGTGTAAACAAAATGCTGAAATACGCAGTTAGATCCATGCACTGTCGATGGAGCAAATCTGACACTCAGAGCTCCGAGAAACCCAAGGGGATTGTAACCGAATGTCTGTGGCTCAGAGAAGAGACGTCCGTATCAAACAGCGGGCTACAGGGAGCCAAGAGTCTCTGTGATCTGCCTGAACATGTGCTCCATTTGCCAGCCTCAAATCCCCTGTCAAATTCACAATCCAGAGCGACACCAGAACGTGACGCGAAGGCGCCAGGAGGCCCGCTTCCATTTACAAATATTTCACATAAACAAATTTTCAAATAGCTTTATTCTGAGCAGCCTTTCTGCTCTATTAGACGTAACACACAGCTGCCACAAACACTCAGATACATCATCAACAACCGCAGATAAGAGATATAGATTGAGAAGAAGCGCTCGGCAAAACGTCCTTGGAGAAAACGCTGCTGCTGCTGCTTTTACGGGCTGAGCTACTAACAATTTAAAGCTTTACGGATCCGAGCAGAGTAAACAAAAGCTCACGTACCATCCTTCCTGCTATAATGGAAGACATCAAGAACATATCAATTTGACCTGCATAATCCTATAAGAACCAGAAAGCTGCTTGAGGGCAGATGCATAACATGTCTGTGGACTTTTCGTATAAGGATTTTAGGCGCAATGAATGCATAAAGGAAAGAGATTTCCTTGAGTGGATTTAAGAGAAAGTTTTATTTATTTATTTATTTTTACATATTTTTGGCTTTGTTAACTCATTTCATATTGCCATGGAGAATGATGAATGTACTTTTAAGTACAAATATGTAGTTTACAGTGATATTAAATATTATTGAAATAATAATGCAAATATCAATAATAATAATGGAAAGATCAATTAAAATGAATGAATGAATGAATAGCAAGAATGTAGAATAATTTAGTTTCATTATATTTTCAAATAACTTTTAAATATTCATCTATAATGCTTTACTGCTTCACTGATACCTTCAGAAATATTTCATGTGGAGTATCATTGCATGACAAGAACAGAAAATGTGCAAAAATATTTAAATAAAATCAACAACAACAACAATAAACTCCATCGAATTTAATTTAATTATTAAATAATAATTAATGTATTGCCGCGATGTGTTACTATTTAACTGCTATTTTGAATTCTTAACTATAATATTATTAAATTTTAAATAATACAATTATGAAAATTAGTCATTCCTTAATTTTCCTTCGTCTTAGTTTCTTTAATTAGATGCAGTCCAGAGGCCAAAAATGGTGGCAGAGTTATAAATTTGATGTGTTGTTGTCAATGTTAGGTGACAATGAAGAACCTAAAGTTGGGTGTCAATATATTTGCCTATTGCAGAGAGACAGCCTCTGATCCAGTTTGACATTATAGCAGCACATTTGACGATGCTGTAAACAAAAACCATTTTGCTTATTGACATGAACTTCACAAGATGATCCGAGTTAAATTTGGTGATATTTTGGTATACGGTCTAGCAGGAGTTTGCAAAAGAGTTTTTTTTAAAACAAAATCAATATGGCGGACAGGATGTTTAGCCAAATATGGCATAATTGGTACCAATGTTCTCAGCATGACCCAAGGAAAAAGTTAAGATCATTTTTTTATGACAATGAACATATGCAGACTAAAGTTATTAGCAAATTTATGAATCATTATTGATGGTTAGTGAACGGTTTATAACTCGTGACCACTAGGTGGCGCTGTTACCAAATTTATGTGTGGGGGTCATTGTGAGTTGCCAATGACAGACCTAAAGATCAGTGTCAATATGTTTAAGTATTGCAGAGTTGCAGCCTCATATGCACATTGACATCGTGCTAACACATTTGTATATGCCGTAAACGACAATCGTTTTGCTTATCAATATGATTCACAAAAAACGTTTTTGAACAAAATCAACATGACGGACAGGAAGATTGGTGTAATATGGCATTCTCGGCATGACCCAAGGAATAATTTGATGTCAGTTTTACCTCATTAAACCTATGCAATCCACATTTTTTGCCATTTTGGAAGATTCATTATTGATGGTTAGTTAAGGGTTTATAACGCACGACCTATAACTAGGTGGCGCTGTTGCCAAATTTAAATTTATGTGTGGTGGTTATTGTGAGGTGAAAATAGCACAGCTAGAGTTCAGCGTCAATATGTTCAAACATTGCAGAATTACAGCCTCAGACGATCTCTGACATCATGCCAGCACATTTGTCGGTGGCGTAAACGAAAACCGTGTCGCGTATTAACATGATTTCCATAACTTTTTGCAAGCATGGTCTGAAGAACATTGGAGTCAAATTTGGTGAAACTTGGAAAAACGGTATTGGAGGAGTTTGAAAAAATAGGTTTTCAACCAAAAACAAAATGGCAGACAGGAAGTTGAGTTAATTTTGGCAAATTTGGTATCAATGGTCTCGGCATGATCCAGGGAATATAACAAAACACATGTCATGTCAATAAGGAATGTTTCGAAAAAGTTAATAGCATTTTTCAAAAATTGCTTATGACTTTTGGCCACAAGGTGGTGCTGCTCCAGAAATTTTTGAGTACCTTCAGGGCATGGTCTCGAAGATGCATATCATGCTTTGTAATGATACTTGAATATGCTTGTGAAATATAGCATTTTTTGACAAAAATCTAAATGGGCGATGCCCAAAATGGCTAACCTGGGAAAATCAGACATTATTCGACTCGGCATTCTCTGGAGATATCACTTCAAGTCGATTTTCGCAAGCTCTACATTAGATTTGTTTGCAAGTTAAACGAAAACGATGGGTCAAATCAACTTGAATTTCATAACTTTTGGTCAGCATGGTTTGTAGTTCATGTGATTCAATTTTGGTGAAAAACAGATAAACGGCCTGGGACGAGTTCAATCAAAGAGGTTTTTTCGAAAAATTCAAAATAGCGAAACATTTTTCATGACGGAAAATGACATCATACGGTGCGTTTGAATTGGCTTGAGCCAAGGATTCAGAGGAAGAAAAGACTGTAGCCCATTCGGTTCAAAAGTTATAACGATAAACATAAGTGAAACTTTGAACAAGTGGTGGCGCTAGAGAGTTTGAATTAGAGACCTCAGGTTTGCTGTGGTTCATGTTGACACTGACCTCTGTCACTGTGCCAAATTATACAGCTTTCCCGCATACGGTTATATGGGCTGCCATTCAAATCAAAAGAAGAATAATAGGAACGCTAACGGAAGCAATAGGTGCCTTCGCAGCTTCACTGCTTGGCCCCTAATAATAAATCATTCTTTCACTCATTTTCTTTTCCCTTTATTAATCAGAGGTTGCCACAGCATAATGAACAGCCAACCTACACAGTGGATACCCTTCCAGCTGCAACCCAGCACTGGGAAACACCCATAAACACACATTCACACACACACACACACACACACACACACGCGCGCACACACACACACACACACACACACACACACACACTCATACACTACAGCCAATTAAATTCACCTATAGCGCATGTGTTTGGACTGTGGGGGAAACTGAAGCAACCGGAGGAAACCCACGACAACACAGGGAGAACATGCAAACTAGGGCTACACGATATTGGAAAAATCTGATATCACGATATTTTATTTTTCTGAGATATATAATGGAATATGAATATTTTCACCAGTTTTTTATTTATTTGTTTATTTTGGTTTGAATAGCTCTGTTTCACCTTTTTTTTCTCGGGATTCTAACAATATTCAGGTACAGAAATTGAAAAATCAAACTGCAAAAATGCTTTTCTAATTTAGTTTTTTTTTTCGTCTCATTTTTTAGAGCAAATATCTAAAATAAATAAATAAGTAATTCAAATAAAAAGTCTTGTTTTGCTTTCACTTTCAGGGGTATTCAGGGGTATTAAGTAAGCCCACACGGAATCTGCGCGAGCAGAAATACCATAGACAGTAAAATATATTGTAAAATATATGGACGTAGTATCCGTGACGCCACCCATATGTTTCTGAAGAGCGTAGGCGCCACCCATATGTTTCTACAAGTAGGTGCGGTCAACCGTCGCCAATTTGTTTGCGCGTCATCGCACCCACAGCGAGATACCAAACAAGGACAAAGAGGCGGAGAGTGAGCGGAGCTACAGACACCTGCTGGCATTTTGCTTGGACCTGGCAGACAGACTTTACTTTGGGAGAAACGCTTAATACTTTATTACCTGTGACTCGTTTGTGTTCTGACCACATGTGCTTGGTTGTACACTATATCAATAAAGTGTTTAGACTTTTAAAAACACTGTTGTAATACATTGAGCCACTAAACATTGTTCTTATGACGTTTTTCAACAGGAGGAAAACGCGAAATACGTCCAAACACTTCAAATATAGTCTGTGTTAGTAAATGCAAGACTATAGATGAAATCCAGGCTTAACACTATGACAACGCTTCATATGACTGTTTTATAGCCTACAGCTAATCAATCTGTCAGATTCTGGAGGGCATTACAGGTCTAAAGAAAATTATAAATGATAAATGATCTTATATAAAACAAATACATTTATAGAGGTAGTATATAAGTTTATAATTTCACTTACCAGGGAAACGGAGGCCACGTGAATGGTTTGTGAGCACAATTAAGTGCACTCAGCATGCCATATCACCTGATAATTGTAGGAAATAATCCCAAAAGGCAATTGACTGTGTAAAGAAATATTAACCAACACAAAAATGCGATGTATATGCCGAGTTCATCGGCTAATTAGCCGTAATCAGCTCAGGTGACGAGACAGCGAGCAGCGAGACCTAGCTGTCACTCAAGCGGCCACGCCCTTAATTATGCAGACTTAATATAACTTAATAAAACGAAACGGATGAGTTATAAAAAAAATTCACCCCCCTCACAGTTGTCATGAAGGTTGTTCATAGCTATATGCACCAAAGCCATCTTTTGTACCAGGCTGTAAGCATGTTTTTATCAGCTGTAAAAATGGCCAATTTTCCATTGCAGTCAGAAATGACCTAGACTCCCTGGAGCCAGCCCCCCAAGGCGAGTCGATGAATTGCAGTTACTTCCGTATTGGCTTCCCGAGGGAGAGCGGGAGGTTGCCGCTTGAGAAATACACACATTTCCGCAGATTTTTAGGCCATCATTGAGTCTATTTATTTATTTTTTACAAAGTTTTCAGCAGAAACAGCCAAAAATGTCCCCAGACTCTGTCTGGCCCTAAAATCATCATCAATATATGAATTTATTTATTTATTATAATTTTGATAATTGGACTAGAAACAAGACAAGTTCTAAGAAAGACAAGTGTTTTTTTGTGTGTGTGTGTGTGTATTTTTTTGGAATTTCTTGTGCCCAAATGTTTTAAACTCTCTTGAAATGCTCAGTCACAGGCCTTAAAAACTAAAATAATAAAAAAGGCTATTCATCGCCATAAAAGGGAAATATCTGAACCTACACAGGAAACAATTTGAAAAAGATTTCTGATGGCATTTAGAGCCTTTTGCATATCTTCATATATATAATTCATATATATTCATATACACATAATTATATAATGTTTTACTATACAAGACAAGTTAAATTCTTGAAATATTTTCTTGTCAGCTAACTGCATTATTATTATTATTATTATTATTATTATTATTATTGTTGTTGTTATTATTATTGTTATTATTATTCATTTTCTTTTTGGCTTAGTCCCTTCATTAATCTGAGGTGGCCACAGTGAAATGAACCCACAATTTATCTAACATATGTTTTATGCAGCGGATGCTCTTCCAGCCGCAACCCATCACTGGGAAACATCCATACACACTCATACACCACAATAAATTTTAGCATGCCCAAATCACTTGTACCACATGCCTTTGGACATGTGAGGGAAACCGGAACACCCAGAGGAAACCCACGCGAACAATGGGAGAACATGCAAACTCCACACAGAAATGCCAACTGACCCAGCTGAGGCTCGAACCAGTGACCTTCTTGCTGTGAGGCGAAGATGCTACCCACTACGCCACCGCGTCCCCTATTATTGTTATGTATATTCATTTTCTAAAATTAACATCAAATTATTCATCATGAAATAATTTCATTATTAGGTTATGTATTTAATTATTAAATAATAGTTCATGCAATTATTTTTCTCACTACAAGGCCTGTTTATATTTCATCTAAATGATCTTTTCAAAATAGTTTATCTTTTCAAAAAGTTAACTTCTTTTCTTGCTGTGAATAACAGTCCAACAGTCACAGTTCTTCATCTGCCAACATCTACAGCTGTGGTGCATTTTGACCTTACACTGACATCCACGAATAATACACCCAGGCAGGTCTTGCTCGTCATGCCACCAGACATAATCTCACATAACAGTGCAATTATCAATTTCACAGTAATTATTCAGCACAACACACATGCCCAGCCTCATTTACGATGTCATTTGCATAGCTGAACAGTTTGTTTGTCCTTCTTAGGTTTGCTCTGTTTCACATTAGTGTCTGGGTTTCACACGAGCATCTGTTGAGATGCTGTTCTTCTCAGGTGGCTGACTTTCAGGTAGACCCGCATCACACTGAGCCCAATTACACGCAGAAACCCTTCGGCATTCCTGCTCTGTGAAACACATGGCTCTTTTGTCTTGCGTTCTCTTGGAAACAAACCTGTAGCTGGAGGTTTGCTGATAATCGCTGAGGCTGATTGATAATGCATTGGCTGTGCAGTCTCTACCTCCACACCCTCTCCCCTTACACCATTGATTCAAAGACACCATTGGATTGCATTCTCTGATGTAGAGCCCACCAATTAAGAGTCCGACTGCACCGCATCCAGATCAATTTTGTCTGTGTGAAGTAAAGAACGGTTGGGATGAGGGAACAAAAGAGAAAACAGCACATTTTGATGCCTTAAATCACTTCATATCTGTTGTCTGGAATGGGCAAACCACATTTTTCTTACTATATTTTCAGCGTGAGACTAAAAATAGAGAATAAAATACAGTATGTGGCCATGTACACACTGTATAGTTTCAAAAGTGACAACCGTGGAATCAAATTGTGATGTCCTGTCATAACTATAATAAAATTCTTGCATCTTGGTATTCACGCAAAACAAATGATTTACTTACTTATTACTTTTGTCTTGTTTTTAAGTCCAAATATCTAACAATTCTTAAATCCAGAAGAAATTTTTAATATAAAAAAAAATTGTCTCAGCTGGTACACAAATATGACATTGCCAAATCACACTTTTATAAACAAATTACCAGTTCATCCAGAATGCACAAGGTTGCAAAAAAAAACAAATAAAACAGGAGCGCTAGCATTTACAGCGAGGGAATGACATCTGATGCGGTAAAGAGTTTGTTGTTGTCTTAGAAATAAGTTATATTGATTACATATTATATATATTATTTACATAATGCTTTCAGCGCATTATAACAGCTTGTCACCCTGTCATATGCACATGCACATATGTTATTCAACAAAATTAACGTTAAAATGAGCGGCGTTCGTCTGACAGGTCCATTTGCGATAGCACCCTCCCAATAGATATTAGATAAGACGAAATGGCCAAGTATCCAGCCCGAAACATACAACTCTCATTGAAACTCCAAGTTATTTTACAAGAGTGAAGTTAAAGGCCATAAAATCTTTGGATGTCAACAATGTTGTTCTGTGTGGTCATGTGCAAGAAATAATGTACCATTATTACCAGATTCAAAACAATGTAGTGCTAAAAACGAGGTTCTGCCTAGCCAAAGACAAGGAAAGAAGATGGAACTGTACAAGGCCTGAGTAATCATCAACAAGTAAAATAACTGCATTCTGACAGTGAACTGCACCTGTACGGCAGGGTATGTGAACTTACATTTTTACATTTCATTCTTAGCATTCAGTGTCCACAGTTTAATTCACCATATTTAACTGTTTTTGCTGAAATCATTGCTGCAATCAAAAACCAGTAATGTGTATGATTCAGCATAGCGTGAACTTACCTGATATGAAATGAGAACTGCAGAGTGAAGCATTTTTAATTAGGTCCTCACACCATTCAGCTCCCTTTTAGTCAAAGACGTCAATTGGCATTAAAAGCAGTGTGGTTTGAATTTAGCATCCTACCTCACAACACAACATGTTTGCTATTGCAACCGGTCTTTTTTTGCAACATGCAGGCACCTGTGTGACATCATGTGTGATGTAGGTTGGGAACTCCTCTATAGGTACTTGCAACTTCAGAACTTTGTAGCTTTGAATTCCAGCAACTTTTCAATCCCCCCCCCCCCCCCATTTCTTTAATACACTCAATTTTTGAATGTAAATCATTTAAAAACAGACTACTTAAAATTTATGAATTACACAACATACATGATTTAGCATCCTTAGACTTGCTTAAAAAATAAATGGGAGACAGATTTCAGATGAAATTTGGCACAAAATAATACAAGGAATTTTCTCATCATCCATAAGCCTCAGACATGCTGTAATACAATTCAAAATTGTTCATCATTTGCACTGGTCTAACTCCTTAAGATAAAAGCTGACATAGATCCTATATGCGATCGGTGTAGGCAGGCTCCTGCTGGACATGTCCAAAGCTTTACATGTACTGGTTTAGTATTTTTGAGACCTTTTCTGAGGCATTTAGGGTGACAGTAGAGCCATCACCATTTCTCACATTGTTTGGGGTGGTCCCTGAAAATGCTCCTCTCAAAAGACAAATTCAAATGTTAGCTCTTGGTTCTCTTCTGGCTAGAGGACTTATATTGTTAAAATGGAAAGACCCTATTCCACCAACACATAATCACTGAATAAGAGAAGTGATGTCTTATCTTAAGTTGGAGAAAATAAGCTATACTATCAAAGGGTCTGTTGAGACATTTTATAAGGTCTGGCAACCTTTTTTTTAACTCTTGTGATGGAAATAGACGTACACAACATGACAATATGAGACATTTTCATGTCATGTATTCATCTTTTATTTTCTTTATGGACATTTGATTATATATTGTTCCTAGATCTGGTGTTCTGGGAAAGCTGCGTTTTGTTTTTTGTTTGCACTGTATAAAGTGAAAAACAAATAAAAAGAGTGAAACTGTCTTATTTTCAGAAAAATTAAGTGTCAAAATAAAGTGACTTTTTCTTTAAAACAAACAAAAAATCTGCCAATGGGTTAAGAAAAATCATCTTGTTTTCATTTTGAAATCAGATTATTTTGCTTACCACATTTTATGGGTAAAGACAATCATTGTCACTGTCAGTCAAGGCAAAGGTTATGGTTATTGGTTTTTCCAACCAACTACTTAAAACTAAACCTCTTAAAATAAACCTGGATGGCTCTGTCGTGGAGGTTTAGGCCAAACTAAAGAACTTGGGGGTAATATTTGACAGAAATCTAACATTTGACCCCACGTGCTGACCACTGTAAAGACTTCATTTTTTCATCTTAAAAGCATTTCAAGAATCCGCCCCATGCTGTCCTTTTTTGTGGCAGAAAAACTGATTAATACATTAGAACAAGACATTTTATAACAGCAAGAGGGTGCTTAACTTTACAATAATTATACTATATCTAAAAAGCTGTTCGCAGAAATGACCTATTTTTAACATAAAGATATGCACCATTTGTCTGGCTACACTGTAAAAAATGCAGTCAAATTTACAGTATTACTGGCAATTTTGGTTTGGTTTGGTTTCCCCACAGTCCAAAGACATATGGAATCATTTTTGTGCCAATAAGAATGAACGTAACTTTATAAAACTGAACGTAACTTTCCAAGAAACGATCAAAAATATGCCACTGCAAATGAAGAAAAACACAATGAAAACAAAAAAAAATGAACTCAGTCGCACGAATTTAACATGCTCTTCAAATATGCTTCATTCTTTGTTAATGATTTTCAAAAAATCGTTTTGGCGAATCATGGATTTTGAATGCGTTGCCACAGTTTTCACTTACGCTTCGTAAATTTTCGTTTGCTGTTTTGGCACAAACTTCTCGTGGGGGCGGGCTTAACAGCGATCTACACTGATTGGCTAATGAGCTGTTGATGGACAGTTGCTCTCTGACCTAGAAGCACAGACGGTGACGTCAGTGGCACGCATATCATGCGTCAAGTTGTTGCGGTCGTGCTTTATGTAAAAAAGAATTTAATATCGTTTGTAAGGCCATTTCCTCTGAAATCTGTATGCTTTTTAGAAATAATAATAATAATAATAATAATAATTCATTGATTTCCGCTTGTTCCCTTAGTCCTGTTTCTACTGTTATTGGATCTATCTGTTTCTCCACTAAAAAATCCAATCCTAAAATCAGATCTTTATTTTTAGACCTGGTCATCTCAAATCCTTCTTCTATTTCTTATTGGAACAACCTCTTTGATGATATTAAATGGTCATATGTCTGGTCACTCCCCCAGAAATATTTTTTAACAAATAAAATTAAAGAAATTTCTTTTAAAATTATTCACAGGTTTTACCCAGTTAAACAATTTTTACAAAAGTTCAAAAATGATAGACATCTCTTGCTCTTTCTGTGAGACTTCTTCTGAATCTGTTGCTCACTTGTTTTGGGAGTGTCCCTTTGTTAAATCGTTTTGGTCTGATGTTAATTCTCTAATTGTCCAAGACGTTTGTGGTGATTTTTCTTTAACCTATAAACATGTTGTTGTGGGGTTTTATAATAAAGGTAAACACTTTCATAATTCATATTTTTGCATAAACCTCATTTTATCTATTGGAAAGTTTTTTATACACAAATATACTCAATGTAAGCCAATTATTTTTTTTTTAAACGAGAACTGATACTTTATTTAAAAACCATCACACACTCTCACAACAAGAAAGCTATTAAAACTTATAAAACTTGTGCTTTATTTAATATTCTGCAATAATTTGTTTTATGTCATGTGCCCTCAAGTATTTTTCCCTTTTTTTTTGTTTGTTTCATTTTCTTTCTCTTTGTCTTTCTGTGCTTTACCTATATTATATTTGCTATAAAATTCTTATATTTCTCTTGTCCCAAAAAGTAATATTTCTATTGATTGTACCATATTTCTTTGTTCTGTATCTGTATTTGTTGTAATGCATTGTTATTATTGCAATAAAAAAAAAAAAAAAAATACGTCGTGCTTTATGTTAAGTATTAATGTTAGTATTTTACCTACGGTCGTCTCTTAGTTTCTAAAGATGACCTCCCGGGAGAGACACGGAGCGGTGCTAAAATTAACTAAATTGAACTAAATTTAAAACAATTAAACTACATGACATAACATCAGTGCACTGCAAACTTGTGAATAACAACAATAACCCGCAAAATAACTGTTGCACACTGTACATGAATAAAACTTTTATTGTTGTTATTGATAAACGTTACTTTAGCAACACGAACTTACTTCAAGCTGCCCTGAGGGACAAGCTGAGGTGGAAGATGATGGCACCGCTCCGTGTCTCTCCCGGGAGGTCATCTTTAGAAACTAAGAGACGACCGTAGGTAAAATACTAACATTAATACTTAACATAAAGCACGACGTATTGCACACCGCAACAACTTTCCGATATGCGCGCCACTGACGTCACCGTCTGTGCTTCCAGGTCAGAGAGCAACTGTCCATCAAAAGCTCATTAGCCAATCAGTGTAGATCGTTGTTAAGCCCGCCCCCACGAGAAGTTTGTGCCAAAACAGCAAACGAAAATTTACGAAGCGTAAGCGAAAACTGTGGCAACGCATTCAAAATCCATGATTCGCGAAAACGATTCTTTGAAAATCATTAACAAAGAATGAAGCATATTTGAAGAGCATGTTAAATTCGTGCGACTGAGTTCATTTTTTTGTTTTCATTGTGTTTTTCTTCATTTGCAGTGGCATATTTTTGATCGTTTCTTGGAAAGTTAAGTTCAGTTTTATAAAGTTACGTTCATTCTTATTGGCACAAAAATTATTCCATAAAGACATGCGGTACAGGTGAATTGGGTAGGCTAAATTGTCCGTAGTGTGTGAGTGAGTGTGTATTGATGTTTACCAGAGATTTGTTGCGGCTGGAAGGGCATCCGCTGCGTGAAAAATGTGCTGGATAAGTTGGCGGTTCATTCCGCTGTGGTGACCCCAGATTAATAAAGGGACTAAGCCGAAAAGAAAAGGAATGAATGAACGAACTTTGCTGTAGTTTTACTGCACAATTGTAATTATTCATTTACAGTGCCCCTGGAAAATTGACAGTATCACTGGCCATTTTTACAGTACTACTGGCAAAAGTGCACTGTAAAATAATAATTACAAATGTGCTGTAAAACTACAGCACAACTGTAATTGTTAATTTACAGTTAATTTGTAAATTTTACAGTATAACTGGTAACCAGAATTGCCCGTAATACCATACATTTTACAGCAATTTTTTACACACCTAGTCACTTTTCACCAGGCAATAGGCTACCAGCTATTTGTTTTAGTCTTTTTTTAAGATACAGGAACCAATCTGTGGTGCGTTTCCCAAAAAACAAACGCAAAGCGCAAACGGGACAAAGCAGTGAGTGGGCTGGGCCTGCCTCCTCCACAGGCAGCGCTTGCAGGTTCACCACCTGATCTCTAAATGGGGTGGTAGGAACCTTGGGCACATAGCCAGGTCGGGGTCTCAGGACAACGTGAGAGTAACCCGGCCCGAATTCAAGGCACGATTCGCTGACCGAAAATGCCTCCAGATTCCCAGTTCTCTTGAATGATGCCAATGCGATCAGCAGAGCTGTCTTTAATGACAGAATTTTAAGTGATACCGAATTGAGTGGCTCGAACGGATCTCTCTGCAGACCCGCCAGGACTATAGAGAGATCCCAAAAGGGCATGAGAGGGGGTCGGGATGGATTTAATCGCCGCGCGCCTCTGAGGAATCAGATGATTAGATCATGCTTTCTGAGCGTGTTGCCATCCACCGCGTCATGATGAGCACAGATTGCAGCCACGTAAACCTTCAGTGTGGAGGGTGACAGCCTACGCTCCAGCATATCCTGAAGGAAGGATCACACAATGCTAATCTGGCAAGTTCAGGGGTCTTCTCGGCAAGAAGTGCACCACTCAGAGAATAGACTCCACTTCAGGGCATGCCTCGTAGAGGGTGCTCTAGCCTGAGTGATGGTGTTAAGTACCGCGGGCGGTAAGTCACCTTAGTCCTCCGCCCTCCGTCTATGGACCACATGTGGAGGTTCCAGAGATCTGGGCGTGGGTGCCAGATGGTGCCCTGTCCCTGAGAGAGGAGGTCCTCCCTTAGGGGAATGCGCCAAGGAGGGGCCGCCGAGAGGAGTGTGAGCTCCAAAACCCAGGTCCGGTTGGGCCAGAGGGGCGCAACAAACAAGACCCCTCCTCGTTAGGGGTGTCAAAATTAATTGTTTCTTCGGTGCACCGTGATGCAGACGCGGACAATTCGGTATCGGTTCAGCAATAATCATAACCGGTTATTATGTACTGATATGATCTCATATGCGCTCTGTCGCGAGGGAGGCGAGCGCGGGTATTTACAACACTACAGGCGCCAACTACTTAAAAATTTCACTGTGTATGTGTGTTTTCTCGAAAGTCTTTCACTGGCACTTACAGCAGTAGCCCCTATTTCTCTGCGATTGAAAGAATGAAAGTACTCCATTTCTCTCTTTCTCTCACTGTGGCTCATTCACCTTTTCTTTCTCGGCTGCTGGCGTGAGTTTTCCTCTCCTCTCTTTTCCTCTCAGCTGTATGCATTCTGCGGGAATAAATTTCCGAATAAAAGCGCGGGAGCGGTCGGTAACTCTGGTGTAATTTTAACAGGAGTGGGCGGTCTCACAATATCGCTCCTGAGCGAGCGAACAAGCAAGCAAGCGCGCATGGCGTGTGTGTGTGCCTGTGTGTGCATGCGTGTGTGTGTGTTTGTTTGGTGCTGTCTATGTTTGTGTATGTGTGTGAATAGAGACAGTGTGGTGCTGTGTGTCCATGTGTGTGTGTGTGTGTTTATACAGACAGCTTGTTATAGCCACCCCCCAAAATACAACACTGTGTATGGAAAGCATTGTCAATGTACCGTGATGCACCAAAACATTGAATTGAACTGAATTGATGGCATGATAATCGTAACCGAACCGAACCGTGAGACCAGTATAGGTTCACACCTCTACTCCTCGTCCTCCCTGACTTTGCACAAAGTTTGTGGGATTAGGCTCACTGGGGGAAACGCATATTTGCCCATTGGCCAGCTGTGAGCCACTGCATCCGTACCGAGGGAGGCCTCGGTCAGGGAATAAAACAGCTGGCAATGTGCGTTCTCGGTGGAAGCAAACAGATCGATCTGGGCTTCCCCAAGCGCGCCCATATCAGCTGGACTGAATCGGGGTGGAGTCTCCACTCTCCTCGGGACACTAGCTGCCATGAGAGCGCATCGGGTGCACGGTTGAGCTCGCCCGGATTGTGAATGGCACGCAGCGATTTCAGCCGCGTGTGACTCCAAAGGAGCAGACGGTGAGCGAGCTGAGACATGCGGCGAGAGCGTATACCCCCCATACGGTTGATATAAGCCACCGTCACCATGCTGCTCCAGCACCAGAAAAAAGCGGCGGAGAGCCAGATACACTGCCAACAGCACCAGGCAGTTGATATGCCAATGCAGGCGGGGTCTGGACCACGAACCCGCGGCTGCATGCTCGTTGCACACGGCCCCCCAGCCCTTGCTGGAGGCATCTGTCGTTATAACAACATGCCTGGATACTAGCCCAAGGGGCACTCCGGCCCATAGAAAAGCCAGATCTGTCCAGGGGCTGAGGGTGCGGAGACACAGCGGAGTGATGTGCACCCAGTGCGTACCCGCGCGCCATGCCCATCTGGGGACTCGATCGCGAAGCCAATGCTGAAGTGATCTCATATGAAGTAAACCGAGCAGCGTGACCGCGGCTGCGGAAGCCATATGCCCTAGGAGCCTCTGCAAACATTTCAGTGGGACCACTATCTTCCTGTGGAGCTCGTTCAGACAGGGAAGCATTAGCCTGGCATACTCCTCGGAGAGACGTGCTACCATGGTGATCGAATCCAGCTCCAGCCCGAGATAAGAGATCCTCTGCACAGGGCAAAGTTTGCTCTTTCTCGGTTGACCTGAAACCCCAACTGGTCGAAGTGCCAAAGCACTTTGTCTCTGTGCATAATCAACTGATCGCGAGAGGAGGCTAGAATGAGCCAGTCGTCGAGATATAATATAATAGCGAAATGAATCACATAGCTGATTCTGACTGTCCACTGACAGTGGAAGCAATGCAGATGTTGAAGCCGTGGGTGGACTCCATCGGCGAGAAGCAGCCGCAGCGGAAGGGGCAGCGGGAGGAGCAGTTTTCCGAGCCCGCTGATAGATGACCTCACCCATCGCCTTGGACTGCTCTTTCAACGCAGAGAATTCCTGGGTGAATTTCCCAATGGTGTCACCAAACAGGCCAGCCAAGCTCAGCCAGAGGTCGCGCTCCTGGCCGATTTGGTGGTCATGAGAGCATAATCGGTTGCCGTGCGGAACTCATGCAGCACGCCCGGGGGAGAATCGCCCTCCTGCATCTCGGCCAGCTTCTGTAGCGTTGATAGGTGGCCATAGCGTGCAGAGCAGAGGCGGCCTGGCCTGCAGCAGTGTAGGCTCTGGCCGTGAGAGACTCAGATAACCTGCACACTTTGGAAGGGAGTTTGGGTGGACTCTGCGGACAGAGATTGACCGCGATAGCACGCTCCAATTGGGGAATCGCCTCACAACCCCTGGCCGCTCCGTCATCAAGGGAGGTGAGAGCGGGAGCACACGAGGACCGGGTAGAAAAAGGTGCCCTCCATGCCTGCGTGAGCTCTCTGTGTACCTCCGGGAAGAAGGGGACGGGGGGTCTAGAAGGCTTCGCCTTTTTCTTTATCCCCACATAACACCCATCTAAGTGGTCCGGCCGCGGTTCTGGGGGACAAGCCATCTCCTGTCCCATGGCCAAAGCAGCCCGGGATAACATGGCTAACATGTCCGATACCAGATCCGAAACCTCACTGACAACCCCGCAGGGTGGCAAGGGGTCTGGATCTTCATGGGAGCATGTCAACCCGCCCTCCGATGCAGCGATGTACATCACGTCCCCAGTGTCATCTAATGAAAGTGCAGCCAACCCGGAGGATGGACCAGCGCTTGCACTTGAAGCAGAAACAGAGCGCACTGACATGGAACGAGGGGTCCGCAGGCCCGTCGGCAACGGATTAGCCCCACTGTAACCCTCAGGCCTGCCCGAGTGCTAACCGCTTGGCGGGGAGCAGCAGGGGTGACTTGCTCTAATAAAAGAGCTTGCCGCGACCTCAGTTGCGCAACAGTCAAGCCATCGCAATGCATGTAAGAACTGTCCGCGAGCTCCGCATCAACATGTTGGACCCCCAAGCATGTTACGCAATACTCGTGCCGGGGCGAGAAAACCACCGCATTAAGAAACGCACGGTCGAAACGACATCTTTAAAAAGACGCGCTGCACGGCCGTGTGCTCTCTTAAGGAATTCTGCTCTTTCAGAAAACTGCTCTTTCAGGTCACCAGTGAAATGCCAAGGGGACGGGAAACCCAGCTCAACCGTCGCTAGAACGTCTTCCCCCCCACTGGTGAAGGTAATCCTTTCTTTAATGTTGGAAGTCAGCTCAGCAGAAGGGTTCTTCAGTCTCAGATTGGGTCTGAAGCAACAATTCTGATAAGCTGGCTCCAGCAGCCGACTGATATAGCCCTAATTGGCTCATCAGTTTCAGCTGTGGAGCTAAGCTTCACCAATTCAATTGGCATTTCATTGGCCCGTTTTCATATCTTCAGAAGTGATTGGTCATCTAAAGCACTCCCAAAGTCTGTTTATACATACACACGTAGAAGTTCCCTTATGAAGGGGAACATGAAGATCGCTAAAACGGAACTGTAAAAATACTCTGAAAGCAAATTACACCTAAGAGAGTGTTAGGGAAGCAGACGGACAAGTTAGGTGAGTAAATGATGAAAGAGGTTTATTTCAGTAGCGGAGCACAAAAGGATAACAATGGGAATGTAATGGTTGTTTGGTTGGGCTGATATTCCTTCTTCAGAGCAGGATGGATGACAGACACAGAGGGAGACCGAATGCACACACCAGAGGGCTTGCGGGGAAGACAGACTGACGACACACTCAATATAGACAGGACACCGGGAACACTGGACAGACTGGAACGAAACAGAGATCAGGTAAGTTCAAGAGATTGGATAAATGTGATAGTGACTACCAGGAGGTACTCGCTATGAGTCCGCTTCGTGGGAACGAGACCGGACACTGACTGAAGTGAGGTGTGTGCTTATATAGTGAATGGAAGTGATTGGGTGCAGCTGTGCGTGGTTAATACTCAGGTGACGGTGATCGTTGCGTGATGCTGGTGGAAGAGCCTGGCCAATCCGTGACATTACCCCCCTCCCCAGGGCCCGCTCCTGAGGGCCTAGACCGTCGACGCCGTGGTGGTCTACCTCGTCCACGAGGTGCTGGGAACTCGGGGTGATTGGAGTGGAACTCCTCCATGAGTGCGGGATCTAATATATCGGATCTGGGGACCCAAGACCTCTCTTCTGGACCATATCCTTCCCAGTCTACGAGGTATTCCAGATGACCACCACGACGTCGGGACCGTAGAATGTCCTTGACCTTGTATATGGACCCTTCTTCTGAAATCAGTGGGAGAGGGGGTTCCTCTTCATGGCCAGGCTCTGTGGAGGGAATCAGAGGGTCGTGAAAGGGTTTGAGGAGTGACACGTGGAATGTGGGGTGGATTCTGTATTGTGGTGGTAGCTGTAACTTATAGGTGACTGGGTTGACCTGTTCCAGGATGGTGAAGGGACCAACAAATCTGGGACTAAGTTTTCGGGAGGGCAGTCGCAAGCGGATGTCTCTGGTGGAGAGCCAAACTTTCTGCCCCGGAGCATAGGTAGGTCCAGGAATCCTCTTCTTGTCTGACACCTCCTTGGCTCGGCGAACTGCCCTCTGGAGATGGTGATGAGCATCGTCCCAGACCCTCTCGCTCTCCCGGAACCAGTAATCCACTGCGGGGACATCAGAAGGTTCGCCATCCCAGGGAAAGAGTGGAGGTTGGAAGCCCAGAATACACTGGAATGGCGTAAGTCCGGTGGTAGGTTGCCGCAGGGAATTCTGGGCGTATTCCGCCCAGCCCAGAAACTGGCTCCAGGAGTTCTGATGACCGTGACAGAAGGTCCTGAGGAACCGCCCCACTTCTTGAATCTTCCTCTCAGTCTGGCCGTTGGTCTGTGGGTGATAGCCAGACGAGAGGCTGACGGTCACACCTAGGAGTCTAAAAAAGGCTTTCCATAGTCTGGAGATGAATTGGGGTCCTCGGTCCGAGACTATGTCTTCAGGTAGCCCAAAACATCGAAAGACATGGTTAAATAGGTTTTCAGCGGTTTCTAGGGCTGTGGGTAGACCCTTCAGAGGAATCAGACGACAGAATTTGGAGAATCGATCTACAATGACTAAAATGCAAGTATTACCTTCAGACGATGGGAGGTCTGTCATGAAGTCAACTCCTAGGTGTGACCAGGGGCGGTTTGGGATGGGCAAGGGATGGAGTTTTCCTGCAGGTAGATGACGAGGACTCTTTGACATGGCACATTCTCTACAGCCTTGGATGTATCTCCTCACATCCCTCGCCATGTTCGGCCACCAGAAGCGTTGGGATAGCAGCGAGAGGGTGTTGTTGGCCCCGGGATGCCCTGTGCCCAGAGAGGTATGACTGGAGTGAATGAGATCTACCCGTTGATTTTCAGGGATGAAGCGTCGATTGGGGGGACAGCCCGGCGGAGTTCTGGACTCTGGGGTGGCGACAACTGTTGGAGCAGACCAGGTGATGGGACAGACAGTGATCTGATCTGGGAGGATGTTGGCCGGGGTCTCACTTGTTTCCTGTTGGTCATGGATTCTGGAGAGTGCATCCGCCCGGATGTTTTTGGATCCTGGTCGATATGATATGGAGAACTGAAATCTGGAGAAGAATAAGGACCACCGGGCTTGACGAGGACAGAGTCTTTTCGCCTCTTTCAGGTACTGTAAGTTTTTATGGTCGGTAATCACCTGGAATGGGTGTTTAGCTCCCTCCAACCAGTGTCGCCACTCCTCTAGGGCGAGCTTGATGGCTAGAAGTTCACGGTTCCCGATGTCATAGTTCTTTTCCGCCGGGCTGAGCTTACGGGAGAAGTAGGCGCATGGATGGAGTAGTGAGGGATTACCATGGAGCTGGGACAAGATGGCTCCTACTCCGGTGGTCGATGCATCCACTTCGACCACGAAAGGTAAGTCGGGATTGGGGTGAGTCAGGAGTGGAGCCTGCGTGAAGGACTTCTTGAGGCTTTGGAAGGCTGCGGCTGCTTCGGGTGGCCAGGATAGCATTTTGGGTTGATTCTTTAGAAGGTTGGTGAGCGGAGCGGTGATAAGACTGTAGTTGTGGATAAACCGTCGATAGAAATTGGCAAACCCTAGGAATCGTTGGAGTTCTTTAATGGTTTTCGGTTCAGGCCAGGAGATGATGGAAGTGACCTTCCCCTCGTCCATGCGAACCCCTTGTCGATCAATGATGTATCCGAGGAACTGAACAGATGGTAAATGAAATGAACACTTCTCAGCCTTGAGATACAATTTGTGTTTCCTTAAGGTTTGTAGGACCTCCGCAACGTGGTGGCGATGTTCGGCCTCACTCCGGGAGTAAATCAGGATATCATCAATGTAGACGATGACGGAGATATGGAGGAACTCCCGGAGGACTTCGTGTATGAAGTTCTGGAATACGGAGGGGGCGTTGACCAGACCATAGGGCATGACCAGGTACTCGTAGTGCCCAGTAGGGGTCACAAATGCCGTCTTCCATTCGTCCCCCTCGCGTATTCGTACCAGATTGTATGCGCTGCGGAGGTCCAGCTTGGTAAATACCCTGGCGGATCGGAGTTGTTCCAGGGCCGCAGGGACGAGAGGAAGTGGATACCTAAATTTGATGGTGCTTTGGTTCAGAACTCGGTAATCTATACATGGCCGCAGCCCTCCATCCTTCTTGGCCACGAAGAAGAAGAAGCTTGAGGCCGCGGGTGATGTGGACTGGCGAATATACCCCTGACTCAGAGCCTCCTGAATGTACTCCTCCATGGCCTTAGTTTCCGGAAGGGACAACGGGTAGATCCTACCTCTGGGCATAGGAGCATCTGGAATCAGGTCGATGGCGCCGTCCCATGGCCGATGTGGAGGTAGCTGGGAAGCTCTCTTGGGGCAAAATACGTCCTCGTATGAGGAGTAGATCTTCGGGATCTGGATGGATCGTTTCTCGACTGGACTTTCAACAGACGTGACGTATACAGTTAGGGGTCTCTGGATCTGCAAGGGTAGATCGGGAAAACAGCTGGAGACACATTCTTTACCCCATCTCTTGATTTCTCCGGTGCCCCAAGAGAGGATGGGATCATGCTTCACCAGCCACGGGCGCCCTAGGATGATGTCCATTGATGCTCCCTCCAGAACCAGAAATTGAATTTCTTCCTTATGAAGTAAACCCACTTGGAGAGTGACGGGTTCACATTTACGATGAATACGTGCCTGAGAATGGATATCATTGGTTATAGGTTGAATCTGGTAGACGTGCGTCGAGGCTTCGGTGTGGAGCTGGAGGTGGCGACAGAGGGCGTGCGAGATGAAATTTCCAGCTGACCCGGAGTCGATGAGGGCCGTGACTGAAATAGAGACAGAATGGGCAGTTAACTGAACATTGGTGGTGAGAGGGTGCATTTTTTCAATGGGTGAACTGAACACACTCACCAAGGAACGTACTGGACGAATGGGACAGTCTAGCCTGACATGTCCTTCGGCACCACAGTACATGCACAGACCCCGGGTCAGCCTCCTCTGTCGCTCATTAATCGTTAGTCTACCAGATTCGACGATGATAGGTTCTGGTTCTGGAGGGACGACTGGCTCTGGCGGACGAAGGAGTGCTTGTGATATTGATGGTATGTCATGCTGGTATACCTTCAGACGATCAGAACATCGAAGTGATTGTTGGATGAATTTTTCCAACCCCATGGTATCGTCGAGGGCTGCCAGTTGTAACCTCAGGTTGGGCTCCAAGCCGAGCCGGTAAGTGGTTAGGAGAGATCGCTCATTCCATCCACTAGCAGCAGCCAGAGTACGAAACCGGAGCGCATAGTCCTGGGTGGACATGGCTCCCTGCTTCAGGTGATATAATTGTTCTCCGGCTGCTACTTCTTCATCTGCACGACCAAAGACCTCCTTGAAATATTTGGTAAAGGTATGAATGGAATTGGTTACCGGCCCAGCTTGCTGCCAGATGGTCTCAGCCCACCGTAGAGCCGACCCAGAGAGAAGGGAGATGATGAATGCAATTTTGGACCGATCTGTGGGATATAACTCTGGTTGCATGGTGAATATCAGAGAACATTGTAATAGGAAGCCATTGCACTCCTCCGCCCCGCCAGAGTAGGGCGCTGGTCGAGCCATGGGACTGGATGAGTGGGTGGACGGTGAAGAAGTGCTTGGTGCTGGTGGTGCTTCGGGAAGTGGAGTAGCAGACAATAGAACTCTCTTCAGCGAGTCCACCAACTCCTGAATGGGATCGGAAGTGCTCATACTGTTGATTGTTGTATGGTCCGGTCTTCTGTTAGGGAAGCAGACGGACAAGTTAGGTGAGTAAATGATGAAAGAGGTTTATTTCAGTAGCGGAGCACAAAAGGATAACAATGGGAATGTAATGGTTGTTTGGTTGGGCTGATATTCCTTCTTCAGAGCAGGATGGATGACAGACACAGAGGGAGACCGAATGCACACACCAGAGGGCTTGCGGGGAAGACAGACTGACGACACACTCAATATAGACAGGACACCGGGAACACTGGACAGACTGGAACGAAACAGAGATCAGGTAAGTTCAAGAGATTGGATAAATGTGATAGTGACTACCAGGAGGTACTCGCTATGAGTCCGCTTCGTGGGAACGAGACCGGACACTGACTGAAGTGAGGTGTGTGCTTATATAGTGAATGGAAGTGATTGGGTGCAGCTGTGCGTGGTTAATACTCAGGTGACGGTGATCGTTGCGTGATGCTGGTGGAAGAGCCTGGCCAATCCGTGACAGAGAGATTATTTTAATGCTTTTTTATTTTTAATCATTCCAAGTTTGAATGTTCTAAATGAATAGGGCATAGGGGGAATAAGTGGGAATAGAACACAGCCAGGAACTATTTTCTAACTACAGCTCCAGAGGTGTAGTTGCACGTGCACAAGTTTGCAACGCAGTTTGCGAATGTTCGTTGTAACGATGGATTTGGGAAATGGCAAATCAATAAACTATGTTTGTAACGATGGAACTTGCGGCCTTGTTGGCTAACGATGGTTTTGTGAAACGCACCCCTGATTGGTAGATCTCACAACAACTCCCTGGATGTTATAATGACATGATTATAACAATGTTCAACACTAAGAATACTAAGAAAGCCTTGTGACCTCTGATACAACAAATCTTAATTAATTAGTAGAAACTTTATAACTTCCACAGTAAAGAGTTGAACATTTGAGTCATGTGTAGACCACACAGATGACCAGAGCAGCTCTGATGGAGGACAGTGACTGGATCGTAAACGTCCGATGACACACAGCTCATATCTGCATCTCTGTGAGTTACTGCTACCACACATGAACACCTGCATTACAACATATTTGTAGTTCTCTTGCACTGCGTGACCTGTTAGACAGCTTTCCCAAAAACAATGAAAGACATAAACATTTATGGTTTGATTAAGATAAGTTTGGTTACATAATTCCATTTTCACTCCTTCAAATGACTGTGAAAACAACTGTCATGTTGGCTATGTTTAGACTGCAGGCAAATCAGATTTATTTCTCAATTTAGATATTTTCAGTTCATACCCACTGCGCCACCGCACTGCCCTAGCATTATTTATTAAATGCATATTTGCTTTAATAAAAACAAGTTTAGATTTGTCCACCTGTCAGGATAAGTGGATTTGGACATGCCCTTAATGCTTTTGCGCCATGCGCTTTTGACTTTGCGTCTAATTGTGAAAATAGAGCCCTTTGACACCCATATTCTCTTGTAGTTTGAAACCAAATGTGCCTTATTTTAATGATTTTTCAATAGCATGAAAGCACAGCATTTGTAACTGTAACATGCATAACATTGAATTATACCTACACTGTAAAAATATCTGTAAATTGGCAGTTTTCTGTAGCTTGTGATTCATGTTTTGTTTTTCCCCCTCTTTAATTTATGCTTCTCAATTGCATTATGGGACCTTGATCTTTTTACCAAAAACTTTTAACCTTGAACATTTTTATTAACATTTTCTATAGTTTAAAGTGATATATTGTCTGGGTTGGTGTTGTATATTACGCTACAAAATCCTTGTAATAAACTGCCTGTACATTTTCTGTTATTTTACAGACATATTTCTCTATATATTATTTCTTATACATTATATTATTTCTACTAAAACTACTAAAAAAGTTGAGTTTCCAACATCAAAAGTTGACAGAGCAGAGAATCAAGGTCCCATAATGCAACTCACAACCGTAAATAAAAGGAAAATACAAAAAATGTTAATTAACATATATTTTTTAACAGTGTAATAATGTTCTCCATAACAAAACTGTTTGAAACATCAGGTCCAACATGCCTTATCTACGGCTGGAGTAAAATGGCACTGGATGCCATTGAAATGCCATTGTAGAAATCATTAAAACAATTTATCTTGAATGCTGGCAACAAATCTATAACTGTTGATGTTATTCATTGCCCTTTTTTCTAAATCATTGATCATCAGCATTTGTCTAATTGAAAAATAATAAACAATTACTCAAGAGCTGTGTGGTTAGGTAATTGTTTTCTAATACTGTAAACATTAACAGCGAATCATACTTCCCAAAATGTATCATCTGCATAAAATCAATAGCAAGGAATGTAATTTGTATGATAATGATGGAGATTGCGACTACTGCTGGAGCACGATTACCATCATAGAACCATTCTTGCATGAATTACAATGAGTTACTACTGGATCTGTGTGTTTATAATAAGAGGAAGCTAATCAATAAATCATATTTTTAGGAAAACACCATCACTTACTACGCTATTTGATGTTTTATTCACAATCCCTTTTGCCCTCATATAATTCTTTGCTTCAAATAACAGTTTGTTGGTTAACCTATAATTGAATATGGTAAAAAAATTTATGGGGAATATACACACACACCGGCCACTTTATTAGGTACACCTATCCAACTGCTCGTTAACGCAAATTTATAATCAGCCGATCACATGGCAGCAACTCAATGCATTTAAGAATGTAGACATGGTCAAGACAATCTGCTGCAGTTCAAATTGAGCATCAGAATAGGGAAGAAAGTTAAATTCATTTGAACATGACATGGTTGTTGGTGCCAGACTGGCTGGTCTGAGTATTTCAGAAACTGCTGATCTACTGGAATTTTCACGGACAACCATCTCCAGGGTTTATAGAGAATAGTCAGAAAAAGAAAAAATATCCAGTGAGCCGCAGTTCTGTGGGTGCAAATGTCTTGTTGGTCAGACTGGTTCCAGCTGATAGAAAGGCAACACTAACTAAAATAACCACTCGTTACAACCGAGGTCTGCAGAAGAGCATCTCTGCATGCACAACACGTCCAACCTTGAAGCGGATGGGCTACAGCAGCAGAGGATCACAACAGGTGCCACTCTTGTCAACTAAGAACAGGAAACTGATGCTACAATTCAGACAGGCTCACCAAAATTGGACAGTAGATGATAGTAAAAACGTTGCCTGGTCTGATGAGTCTCGAGTTCTGCTGCAACATTTAGATGGTAGGGTCAAAATTTGGCATCAACAACATGAAAGCATGGTTCCATCCTGCCTTGTATCAACGGTTCAGGCTGGTGGTGGTGGTGTAATGGTGTGGGGATATTTTCTTGGCACACTTTGGGCCCAATAAAACCAAATGAGCATTGTGTCAACGCCACAGCCTATCTGATTATTGTTGCTGACCATGTCCATCCCTTAATGATAACAGTGTACCCATCTTCTGATGGCTACCTCCAGCAGGATAACACACTATGTTATAAAGTGTGAACCATCTCAGACTGGTTTCTTGAGCATGACAATAAGTGTACACAAATGGCCTCCACATTCACCAGATCTCAAACCAAAAGAGCACCTTTGAGATGTGGCGGCACAGGAGATTGGCATCATGGATGTGCAGCCGACAAATCTGCAGCAACTGTGTGATGCTATCATGTCAGTATGGAGCAAAATCTCTGAGGAATATTTTCAGTACCTTGTTGAATTAAGGCAGTTATGAAGGCAAAAGGGGGTCCAATCCGGTACTAGTAACGTGTATCTAATAACCACTTAAAGTGGCCAGTGAGTGTATGTTTACTAGTTGTTAATACTTCTATTGAGGCACTATTGGTATTGTGTTCTGATGAATATAAATGTATAAAAATATGGCACATTTTCAAACTGGAAGGATTGTAATCAGCAGTTTACAGCATGGAATTAAAATTATGATTAACTGAAACACAAAAAAATATGTATATCAAAAATCCAGAGAAACTGAGAATTGGATTCTTAATTCTTTTTAAACAGCTGTATAAATGAAGCTGAAACGTATTTCATGTCAAAGAAACCCTTCCCTAGCATCATTCCTTTTCTTTTGTAATTCCTGTCATTATTTTTAAAGGTCACTTGAGCCCAGATTTCAAAATGCAGACAAACACATCCAGGTTTATCAACAGGAAGTCTTTACCTCTTCTAACCAGACATATATTAAATGCTCCTACCCTGAGTAGGTTAACAAATTGGCCTATTACAAATTCCCAGTTTGAGACTATTGCCCAAAGAAAAGGACAGAAAATCATTTGGGTTAAGCCTATTAACTGCCTGCGGGTGAATGCTTGACAGATACAATCACAAAGCAAGCAATTCTCAGTGTCATGACAGAGGTTCTAGGGGAAATGGAAAAAAAAATTGCGTCGGTACACTGTTGTTTGACCCAAATGGTTAAGACAGATGCATTTTCTAGCATTCGCTGGAAATCTCAAATTGATTCAGCGCTAATCCTGACGAAAACAAGAACATTAGAGAAAAATGTTCTTCAGAACATCATCAATGTCTGTGTGAAAACAAGAACGCAAGCACACAATGAAATTCATCTAAAGAACAGCAAGAATTGGCTTGAAAAAGACTTCTGCCCGCGCTGTTCCACACCACAGCTAAGAGCATCGCACGAGCCAAGCCAAAAGCTCCCTCAATAGAGATGTGACTGGCAAACAGCGTGGCATTTTCAATCTGGAAAACATTTGCTTAATTGAGGCATTGAGAATTAGTATATGAATGGATGCATTGTCAGGATAGGACTAATTACTACTCTGTGCCTGAATCACTCAAGAAGAACCCTTGTGCCGGCTGACATTTTGCATCAGAAATGTTAAAAGCCTTTTCACCTATTTACATTAATCATATCAAGAACTGCGGACAAATACATGTTAATGCACTGCTATGTCCATTATGTATATTACCGACAAGAGCCGGGAAGGAAAGCGGCGGATGGCACAAATGAACAAGCCCGGCTGCGAGAGGACATATAAACAGCCATTTTAGGCGCCCACTGCTTCAATTTTCCCCCCCGAAGCACTCAGGCTATCTGGCTGGTGTCAATCAGAGCGTGAGTGACAGTCGAGGGGAGCTCAGGGTGGGTTTTGCTATTGCTTTGTATTTGCTGAGTCATAATTAAAACAGAAGCAAATGGAATTGTGGAGAGGGAGGTCAGCGGATCGGCAAGAAGAGGATGAGGCCAGACTGATAGGCACCAAATGAACAAATTATGATGGGCCCCATTCGCTGTGATGAGGTCAAATGCACGACTCCATTGCCTGACAGTTCAATTTCCTCCAAATGTCTCTCATTTCAAGATGAGTTAATTATGAGTGAAAAGTTATCAGTCGCTCACCTATTGAAAAGAGGGATTAAATGCATTTTATTCCGCATTCTAATGTCAAACTGTTATTTTAGCTGGATAGAGGGTCAAACACAATAACGGTGCTGAACTAAGCTGATTCAGGAACAGAAAAAAAAAAAAAATGAAGGAGACAAGAGACACTAAACCCACGGATATGCTGTGAATATCAATATGTTGAAATATAATATATTCTTCTGTTATATTGTTTTATTGGTAATATATTAGACTACGATCCCATTCATTAACTAGCAGTGAGCAACTTCTTACAGTGTTTATAAATCTTTGTTAATATTAATTATAAAATTCCTGTTCGTTATTAATTGATGTTAGTGCAGGTATAATAAATAATATAAATTATTACAATTTTTGATAGAAAAAATGTATAATTCTTCTGTTTAAATGAACATTAACTAACATTAATACGGTGTCATTTATTTAAGTTTTAGTTTAATTTTTACAATATCTGTAAGTTTTATAATTCTCTCAGTTGTTGTGCCTTCGTGTAAACTAAATTGAAATTAAATACAGTTGATGGCAAAATTATCAAAAAATTTCAATTATTTGTATTATTTTTCAAATATTTCTTAAGTGACCAATACATAATAATTTACTTAATATGCTGTAAGATATTAGCGTTCAGCTTAAAGTGCAAATTTAAGGCCTAACTAGGTCAATTAGTTTTACTATGCAAGTTATGTTAATACGACAAGTCATTGGATAAAATTGGTTAATGCACTCCCTCTGAACATGAACACAAATATTTTAATTAACTAACAATAAAGAATATTAACAAATGCTTTAAATTAGTTATTAGGGTTAACCAATACTACCAAATTGGACTTTATTGTAAAGTTACGACTGAATTATTGTATTACATAAGTACTGAAGTAAAATAAAATGTAAATATCAGATTATATATATTTCCCAGAGATGGGTTGCAGCTGCAAGGGCATTCGCCGCGTAAAACATGTGAATATTATTACCCCATTAAAAGTATGGTGTTGTTTTTTTGATTGGCTACAAAACAAACTAATGTTAACCTTTGATACGCTATTTTGTAATGTTTTAGTTAATGCTGAGATTAATAAATGCTTAAAACCTTTACGAAAGTTAATATAGCAAATGTGCTAAAAAATGAAATCACATTTCAAAAAGTCCCTGTAGTAGTTGTAGTTTTAATGAAACTATATTGAACTGCATTTATTTAATATGCCCCCCCAAAAAATTGGATTACATTTCTTTACTCCTAATGTCGCTAGTTAACACACTCAATGCATTTTTTTCAATACATCCCATAATTTCTGAAATACCAACCTCTACAAAATGGTTGATATGTTGGTTTATGGTAAAAGTAGCAGAATTAATACATATACTATTAAAATTTTAAAATATGAAGCGTAAGAATTTATTTAAAACATTATCAAAATAAAACATTGTTGAACACTAAATCATCTTAGTTTTTTTAAATTATGCCATAAAATATTTCAGATTCTCATTTAGCATGTTTTCTTGTTGTTTTTTTACAATAAAACCAAAAATCAAGTGTAGTAGTGCAACAGGATTATGTTTTTTTTTTTTGTAAACCAGCAATGCTGTGTAGTGTAAACCATTATTTAAAACAGTCATTCTTTAAATGACTGTAACAATCATTATTTAAAACAGTCAAAATATGGTCAACCATTTGTTAGAGCAGGTAGTTAAATGTTTAACAAATCATACCTTGTTATTTGTAGTTACTGATAATATCCCAGAATTTATTTAGCTATGGTTAAGAAACAAGTGCTAATATTTAACTATGATAACATTAGTTTTAGCTAATGTTTTAGTTAATGGCAATGGTTGTTTTATTTAATGATAATATTCCTAATGGTTTGAAATCTGAATTCCGTTGGAATGAAAACCTAAAGTGTTACAGTTTTAGTTGTAGTTTTAGTTAATTATTATATCCCTGGCTGCATTTATCTAATGCCTTTACACTCATCCTCCGAATGACTTTCTCATTATAAACTGTTACTTTTTAAGCAGTCTTTTTAGTTAATGATAATTTATTTAACCAACATCAATAACTGTGATCTTTCTAAAAAGTGCCATTTCTGTGTATACACACCTGAACGCCAAATTATTGTGAAAAGAGGTTCAATAGTTGAAGTCAGAGTTTGACCTCAAACACCAGCCCCAGATTAAATTATGACGCCAGGAGCATAGCTAATATTTTATCATTAGCGTGACTACATTTCATGATGGTATTAGGGGCTCAGTGAATGATCGCGCATACTAGAGGAGGACTATTAGAATGTTGTAAGTGTGTCCAACATTTTCGAGGAAGAGACACTAATGATCGCTTAAAATTGGAGGTCACCGACTCAGTGCGTCCGTGGCCCTCGACTCATTCCCAGATCCTAAAAACGTAGTGATTCATTTTCAAAACCTATTCTCAGATGAAGAAAGTGTGTTTTTTCTCAGCTCACTCCAGTGCATCTTGAAAGCTATGTTTGTACACCACGAGCCGCTGATTTTTCCTCTTGAACGGCATAAAAGCGTAATGCACATCGGCACAACAATAATTTCACCATCACACCACTTTGAGCCATGAACACTGCCGTAATCATTTTCACCCTCTAAAAAGCCATAAAATTCACTGTTGTTTCAATAGACAGAAGAGACTCGCACAAAAGAGAGATTTTACACAGCAAACAAACAATGAAGTTAGAACCATAACCACTCAAATATTCCCCATTCAGCAATTCATCTTGGTAATAGAGACAGAAGCAGGGTAATGTGTGGTGGTCTTGAAGCGTGAGATTGAGGATTTCTCTGGCACAATGCATAATTCATGGCCCTGGCCAGCAAAGTGTGTAAGATGAGAATTTCACAGCATGCTAAGAGTAATGGGGTTGCGGGAAGAGGTGGATTGTATTAAATTTCATTGCGGAGAAGAGCATTTCCACCAAATTTTAATTCATAATTTGCCCCGGAGGATATTTGTTGTGTTTTAGTTTAGTTTCAGTTCTTTTCACATTCAGTGTAATGTAACAATTGTTTACTCTGTGTCAGATGCGAGGCTATGGATGAAAACGCAACTATTACAGGCTTTTAAACTCTCCACCGATGAAAAGCCTGAGCTAATTTGAGCTACAGATTTAATTTGTTCAGAACAGGAAAAACAATATAAATCATTTTTAAAACCATTAGATGCTGACTAGCATTAATAAAGTCATAATTTGGGCATTATGCTGGTTTGTTATGGAAGCAGCAGGGTGAGCTAGCGCAATTAGCATCGGTAATAGGGAGTTCAGGGTGCGTCAAGGACATGGTTGAGCAGGGCGCTGGTCACACAGGCCAGTTTTACTGTGTCTAAGGTGTCGCGTGTATGTTTGTTTGTCTCGCTTTTGTTAATGAAAGAAAATGGGTTAATTAAATGATTTTATTTAATCAGATTCTGTTATATTTCTACAACGCTTGCTGGCATGGTATCAGTCTGACAGAAAAATCCCATTGATCCTCATTTTCCAAAGGCTGATCGCATGATGTCAACAGCTTGAGTTAACCATGCACAGCAGAGGCGTGATGATTATGTTTATACTGAAAAAGATAACCTTTTTGTGTATAAATATGACACTTGGAACATAATACCCTTAATATATGTCTTTGTTTATATATTGTGCTGTGAAAAAGTGTTTGCCCCTTATTGATTTCTCATTTTTTCAACATAGGCTCATTTTGAAAATGTAGCCCTATATGCATTTCTGGAGATTGCGAATTATGTAGCCAGAAGTACATATATGGTCTTTAAAACGAATGCAACGGTGCGGTATGACGGCATTCATTTTCCTTACCTCCATATGGACGGCTTTCCCGATTTTACCAGTTTGTTCAGTTAGCTCGCCATATACTGTATGTCAGTGGACTTGAGACGCAGAGAGGAGTTGACCACGACGACGGAAGAACGGTTCCAGAGGCAAGGACAGAAGCCAAAAAATAAAATAAGAAGTAAATAACAGGTTAAGAATGTGGTAAAATCTAAAAACGTGGTAAAAATCAGGCGAGGGCTTTTCTTTTTTTGGATTGCTTTTTAAAACTGTTGGTTAGGAAGTGGGTGGTCAGGTCAATTGGTGCTTTTGAAATTTGTTGGGTTTAGGGAAGGAGGAGGGTGGGTCAGTTGATCGGTCAGTCAGTCATTGGCCTCTGGTGGATTCACAAAAACAAAAACTGCAAAAAAACGTAGCTCCTGGGACATATTTGGCACTCTCCAGGAATGTCTATAGCTGTACATTTTCAGAATGAGCCTGGGTTGTATTTTTATGTACACTCAAACAATTACATTTGCTGTTCGTTCAAACTACGTATTTAAAATGCACTAAAACAACACACATCTTGAGTTTTTTTCCCCAACTTAATTGTTTTATGTTTAATCCACTTAAATTTGTAAAATGTAATGAGGTAACTTAATTCCTTTATGTTATCCTACGATAAATCGATTGCATGGAACCCAACATATTCCAGTGTTTGTCACACTTTAAAGTTTCAGATGATCAAACAAATTTTAATATTAGCCAAATATGACACAAGCAAACACATCATTGAGTTTTTAAATTAACGTTTTAAGTGTGACTACTTATCCCTGTGTGAAAAAGTGTTTGAAAAATTAAGTGTGGCTTAAATACTCAGAGTAGTGTGCAACAGTTGTAATGGCGTGAAGTTTTGTGGGAAGTGTAGTCCAACTGACTGACAGAGAAGACCCTCTAGTGTGGGTCGTGGGAACTCCTGCTGGTGACTGCGAAACTATATTAGTATGGCAATCCAGTGAACATTATTACAGCTGCAGTATTCTACATTACTATTACATTACTACTGGCTTGTAATTATTTCATATACTTATCAGTGTACTTTCAAAAGTTAAAGATCTTCAAAATTTTAACATAAAAAGTCACAATAGTTAAGTCTGACATACTGCTGGTTGAGACAGATTACACTAATGCTTGATTCTAATTGGTTGATGAATGTTCTAATGTACTCAATAATTTCCAGGGATTTTTTTATTTGACATTTTGGCCTCTATAAGTTTAGGACAGTAAAGGAAGTGATAAAAAGAAGATGGAGAGAGAAGCTGATGGGATCATGAAAGGCCAGTGAGTCTGTCTCAAACTGTCCACAGCGCAGTTGTGCTATATGCCAGTAAACTGACTACTAGGTTATTACTGTCTACAAAAGATGCTAGTTAAAAGTAAAAAAAATTGATTCAGGCTTGAGCACAATACAGTGCAATGTCACTATACACTGGATGATTTCAGTTATTTTCAAGGTTTTTCCAGCATCAACAATAAAATAAGTAAAACCCACAAAAACATTCATCATTCATTTTCCTTCAGCTTAGTTCCATTATTTATCAGGGGTCACCACAGCGGAATGAACCACCAACTTCTCCAGCATGTTTTATGCAGCGCATGCCCTTTCAGCCGCAAGCCAGCACTGGGAAACACCCAAACACACTCATTCACATAAACACTCATACGCTATGGCCAATTTAGTTCCTCAGTTCCCCTATAGCACATGTATTTGGACTGTGGGGAAAACTGGAGCACGCGGAGGAAACCCACGCCAACACAGGGAGAAGATGCAAACTCCACACAGAAATATCAACTGACCCTGCCAAGACTTGAACCAGCGACCTTCTTGCTTTGAGGCAACAATACTAACCACTGAGCCACCCCAACTAAAACAGTGACTAAGCAAAACAATTATATATACCAATAGAGTAAATGACAAACTATTTAGTTCACTCATGCAGAGATGGATATATACATGCATCAGAAACCAGTGACCTCATTAATAAAAAGATTTATAACTAAGAATAAATGATCTTGTCATAACTCTTGAAGCAATTAAACTTTACTCTATTTATTTCCCTGATATCAGTGGCAGTAACTGTTATAAACTAGTCCTATACAAGAGCTTTTTCAGGATTTTCCCCATCTACAACAACCAAATACACTGTTTGTACAAGCAGCTTGCGACCTCTAGTTGCGTTTTGAGGTTAAGCGCCCTCTAGCTGCAAAAAGATCAATCAAGTGGCTAATTCGTACAAATTCTGTACAAAAACTGTATGACTTTTAAAATTAGGTGAGGTACCAAACCCCATTCCTAAACCCAACTGTCATAGGGAAATGAGCAAATCATACTAAAATATATGAATGAGATCATACAAATTCATATAAATTAGCCACTAAATCAAAAGGCTACGAATTGGCATGTAATAGCGTTAAAAATACAGGTTACTTTAAATGCAATGACAACATTTTCAGCATCCCAGTCTTTTTTTTTATTTCAGAATAGGTTTTTGTACACAATATTTACATCTACATATTTGGCAAACGCATACCTGTCAACCCTCCCGTATTTCTACCATATTTACAATCTTTGAAGGGTAGCAATAAACATCAAAGAGCCGATGCTCCCTATATGCAACCCATACCGCCGAACAGGGGACACCCCTTTCTCTTAAATGTGAATCTGTTCTGTGCTTTAATTTTATTTAGGCATGAAAACACTTTAAAATAAATATAAAAACAGCTGGATTCCCTTCCTTTCCAATGCAATCCTCAAAACAGTCAGTTCATGTAGCGTTGCAAGACAGTCCACAGTGATAAATAGACGCTGTTTCCCAAATGGATTCTGTACACAAGGTGTACATTTAAAGTTAAGCGAAAGGTGACAATCTGGGTTTTGGGTGCGTTTGAACAGACATTTACACATAACGATGATGATGATGATAATAATAATAATAATAATAATAATAATAATAATAATAATAATAATAATAATAATAATAATATCTGAACATGCCGATTTTGTTGGGTTTTCTTTAGAACACAACAAAATTTGTCTTAAATGAGGATAAAAAGGGAGGAAAGCAATCGAATGCTTTATAGCTATGTGCATTTTTAAAGTGACACCTCAGTTAAGTAATGTAATTAAACGAAAAACCTAAATAAGCGATTCATTTGCTGCTCTTTAATCAGAATTAAAGAGCAGCAAAGAACAGTGCCACTGATACACTCTGCTCCACGCTAGCATCATGTCTAGACAGACTATGTCCTCTTACATCCAGGCCAGCCCGTGCCAGTCCTCCTGCACCCTGGCTCTCTGATGTTCTCCGTGAGCATCGCTCAAAACTTCGGGCTGCTGAGAGAATTTGGCGAAAAACTAAAAATCCTGAACAGCTCATAACATACCAAACTCTTCTGTCTTCTTTCTCGGCTGAGGTTACTTCTGCAAAGCAGACATACTTCCGTCAGAAAGTCAACAGTGCCACCAATCCTCGCTTACCTTTTAAAACATTTTCCTCCCTCCTCTATCCTCCTCCTCCACCCGCATCCTCCACACTCACTACTGATGACTTTGCTACATTCTTTTGCACCAAAACTGCAAAAATCAGTGCTCAATTTGCTGCACCTACAACAAACACACAAGATACACCACCAACACCACACACACTCACCTCTTTTTCCCAGCTCTCTGAGTCTGAGGTGTCCAATCTCGTGCTATCGAGCCATGCAACCACCTGTCCGCTTGATCCCATTCCCTCTTATCTCTTGCAAGCCATTTCCCCTGCAGTCATACCAACACTGACTCACATAATTAACACATTTCTTGACTCTGGTCTATTCCCTACTTCATTTAAGCAGACTAGGGTAACCCCACTGCTAAAGAAACCCAACCTGGATCAAACGCTACTTGAAAACTACCGACCGGTATCCCTGCTTCCATTCATGGCCAAGATTTTGGAGAAAGTAGTGTTCAATCAAGTCCTGGACTTTCTTACTCAAAACAACCTCATGGACAACAAGCAATCTGGCTTTAAGAAAGGCCATTCAACTGAGACTGCCCTGCTCTCGGTCGTGGAGGATCTCAGACTGGCTAAAGCAGACTCTAGATCATCTGTCCTCATCTTGCTGGATTTATCAGCTGCTTTTGACACTGTAAACCACCAGATCCTGCTATCTACGCTTGAGTCACTGGGCGTCGCAGGCACTGTTATTCAATGATTCAGTTCTTACATCTCGGACAGGTCATTCAGGGTGTCTTGGAGGGAAGAGGTGTCCAACCTACAGCATCTAAACACTGGGGTACCTCATGGCTCTGTTCTTGGGCCACTTCTCTTCTCTATCTACACGACATCTTTAGGAACAGTCACCCAGAAACATGGATTTTCCTACCACTGCTATGCTGATGATACCCAGCTATACCTCTCTTTTCACCCTGATGATCCCTCGGTTCCAGCTCGCATTTCAGCCTGCCTGTCAGACATTTCACACTGGATGAAAGATCATCATCTTCAGCTTAACCTCGCGAACCCCTGCTTGAAGTTTCTGCCAACCCGACTCTACACCATAACTTTTCAATCCAGATGGATGGGGCAACCATTACTGCATCCAAAATGGTAAAAAGCCTTGGAGTAACGATTTATGATTAACTAAACTTCTCTGATCACATTTCTAGAACTGCTCGATCTTGCAGATTCGCACTCTATAACATCAGAAATGTCCGACCCTTCCTATCTGAACATACAGCTCAACTCATTGTTCAAGCTCTTGTTCTCTCCAAACTGGACTATTGCAACTCTCTACTAGCTGGGCTTCCAGCTAATTCTATCAAACCTCTTCAGCTGCTTCAGAACGCAGCAGCATGAGTGGTCTTTGATGAACCCAAAAGAGCACATGTCACTCCGCTACTCACCCGTTTACACTGGCTGCCAGTTGCTGCTCGCATCAAATTCAAAGCTCTGATGTTTGCTTACAAAGCGACCTCTGACTTTGCTCCTTCGTATCTGCTCTCACTTCTGCAGATTTATGTGCCATCCAGAAACTTGCGTTCTGTGAAAGAATGTCGCCTCGTTGTTCCATCCCTAAGAGGGAAGAAATCACTTTCCCGAACTCTCGCATTCAATCTCCCCAGTTGGTGGAATGAACTCCCTAACTACATCAGAACAGCAGAGTCACTTGCTGTCTTCAAGAAATGACTAAAAACTCAACTGTTTATTCTCCACTTTCCTTCCTAATATTAACTGCCTCTCTGGCTATACCACTAACTGTACTTTCTCTCTCTCAAAAAAAATAAATAAATAAATAAAAAATTTACTAATGCTTAGCTTCTTAGACTTTACACACCTGAAACTTGTCTATAGCACTTGTTCACTGCTGCTCTTATAGTTGTGTAAATTGCTTCCTTGTCCTCATTTGCAAGTCGCTTTGGATAAAAGCGTCTACTAAATGACTAAATGTAAAATGTAATGTAAATGTAGAATGTTTAAATTATAAAGTGAAGAAAAAGCTAATATGATTTAACTTGATTCAATTACTTTATAATAGCTATTTTTTTTAGGCTAAACTGTTTAACTTATTTGCAGCTTTTTATAATGTATGCTATTTATTGTATCCTTTGTGAATAGTAATAATAAAAAAACATTTTACTGACCGTTTTTACCTATTTAAAATAAAAATCGAGAGTCTAGGTACACGTTTTGATAATGCACGACTTCCTTTGAATCGAATACCATGATTACTGCAGTACTAAAACGCAAATAATTTTTACAAAAACTTATGTACAAACCTAACCATTGGTTAAGATATTAATGTAAAAGTCAGTGACTAGGTTTGTCCTTATTGTACCAGTATTATAATTTAACTATTGAATTATGCTTACACCATAAAGAATTCTGTAAATAACATTATAGCATGTTCATTTTATGCAAATACTATATTTAACAAATTGTGTGTAATTATTTGTGAAATATAATTTTTGAGCGAAATGTTTTGGTTACGCTTTAGACACTCTTTTCAAAATAAGTAATTTTGCCAACATAGGCTCATTCTGAAAACGTAGCCCTATATACATTTCTGGAGATCGCAAATTATGTATGTATGGCTGCATTTCATCTTTAAAATGAATGCTATGGGGCAGTATGATGCTGTTCCTTTTCGCGCTTACCAGCTGACCGCTTACATCCGTATGGACGGCTTTCCAGCTGTTACCAGTTTGTCCAGCAGCTCGCCATGTATGTCGGTGGACTTAGGACGCATAAAGGAGTTGACCATAATGACGGGGTTCGAGTATGGTGAAGAACGGTTTCAGAAAGCAGGTAAGACAAAAACAGAAATAAAATAAGTAAGTAAATAAGCTTTGATGCAATGAGAATGTGGTAAAATCTGGGTTGCTTTTTAAAACTGTAGGTTGGGTTTAGGGAAGTTTAGCGGGTCAATCTGCTTTTGAAAACACGATTGGTTGGGTTTAGGAAAGGAGGAGGGTGGGTCAGTCGATCGGTCAGTCAGTCAGTCAGTCAGTCAGTCAGTCAACAACGGCCTCTGGTGAATTTATGTGAGAACAGCAGGTGCGAATGGAGCTTGCGAGAGAAATTTGAGATCTGAAAAAGCGTACACAGCGGCCTCTGGTGGATTCGCGAAAACAAAAACTACAAAAAACACAGCTCCAGGAACGTATTTGGTGCTCTCCAGAAATGTATATAGAATGACAACAACTTGACAGAATGAGCCTATGTCAACTTAATACCATTAGAGCGTATTAATAGGTTAAAATTAAGACAAGTAAGCTAATGTAACTAAACAGTTATTTAAAGTCAGTATATTGTCTGTTGATTGTCCATTAAAATAAATGTGTAATAGATGTTCTGAATGCTGTGTGTTGCAGAAATCAGTAAATATGAAGCCATTATTCCATTATTAATATATCCTAAATCTCTGCAGTGTTTAGACAGCATACATGGATTGAATATACATGAGCTCATTGTTTCCTACTCCGACTTTTCCCTTTTATTTCCTCTCATGCATTTGAACATAGAGCACGCAATGAATTGCAGCGCATTAAAGCTACGCTTGATAAGTCAGAATATGTTGCAGAACACTGGCCTCATCTACAGCACTTTCACAATGGTTTGGCATCCATCAAACTCATTTTGAAAAATAGAGACTGGATGAATCTTCGGCATTATCCACTTATGACTGCTTTTTATGAACTCATCGCTTAAACTAGCGAGCAATTCTTATAGCTCACACTGGATCACATCCAGGAGCTACTGAGCTGCCCAAAGCATTTGTAACAAATGATCCAAACGATTTGAAACTGCATATGTAATTTTTTTTTTTACTTATGCTACTTGATATATTGGAAAGAATAAAGAAGGAATTCTAGGGAACATGATGAGAAGCTGTATGGACTAAAATGCACAGATTTTATTAAACCTCTTATGCTGGGATTCGATTTTTTTTTCTTCATTTTTGTCTGTATTTCTGCCTCTTTGAGAAGGTTGCCATGGATAATAGATCTTGAGTGCTGCTTTTCTGAACAGACAAATGGTAAATTACAGAGAAGGTCATAAGAGTCATACTTAGCACAAACTTCCAGGAAAATGCAGCAATTTCCCCAACAGTGAGCATCTCATCAGCAGCAATGCAAGGAGTCACCCACCCTAATTTGAAAATGGAAATGCAAATAGTGTGGTCTACCAAGGGGCCCTCCATTTATTACTCTAAATAGGTTTCATTTAAAATTTGCATGGCATCAGCTTTATTTTGTAAATGTCGCGCCCTATGAATGCGCAGTGTTCTTTTTTGGTAAGTTTGTGCTCCTTCTCATTAGTATGTAAATATAAAGTCAATCGGTCTTCTTCTTGACAGTAAACTGCACTTCTAGTGCGGTGTGTAATCAGCTTTGACTGCTATCCACCATTTATCATAAAATGCCAAATAATAAATAATGGGAAAGACAGTACACTCTGATAGCCCTGTTAACAGGGTGATAGCCATTTAATTACAGATCATCATTTGCATTTAAAGACAAACATTGCCATAGGCTGTGCCTTAAAATATTAAAAAGGCTTTTCTGTGACCAGAATCAAGGTTCTGCTTTATTCAGAGCAATGTTATAACTTTGATATAATTACTTTATTTGTTATACAGCCTGAAATCAAATCACATTCCAAATACAGTGTTCAGCATATACAGTATTAGTACACCCCTCACAAATCTCTCATTTAAAGAGAGGATGCTTTTCTGTAGGATGCTTTACAATATTATATTTCTGCAGATATAGTTTAGTCAGTACTGAAGCCAATTCTGGAGCTATTCTAACAAAATAACTTACGATAATGGTTCAAAAATGTTATGTTTGGGAAAAATATTAAATAACACTTTCAAAAATCAAAAGAAACTAACAGTATATATGCAATTATGTTGAAATGTAATATCTTTCCAGAAATGCTGTATCAGATGTTCTGTGACTAAAATATTATTTTAATAAATATATCTGTTTAATAAATCTGTTTCGTTCAAATGCACCAATATATATTACCCATATTAACTGAGAAATTGATAAAAATATTCTTTTTCAAAATGGGGTGTACTTAATTATGTTGAGCACTGTACCTTTTCCAGCCCTTGAAATATTTTTGTAGGCCTCTCTTACCTGTGCCTTTCTACAACCTTAGAACAACCCAAAGGTCTTTTAAAAGCAGGGTGTAATTTTAGTGAAGGTGTGGATTATCACAGTGTATGATGATTTTCTATAGGCACCTTATATGTTAGTCATTTTACTAGCTAGTTTAAAACAGATGTGCCACTGGTGTACTCTTTGCATTCTTGTTGATTTTTCACTTTTATACATTCAAGAGAAAATCTAATGATGGTTAAAATACATTTGATATAACATCCACTTAAAGGTAATTAAAAACACATGTTCTTTACACCTTGAATAAATGCACTCTACACCACATTTTCAAGTTTTTTTCTAGTATATTATTTTTATCTATTCATCTTCAATTAACTATTCATAAATATCATAATACGCATGAAGTTTATAGGGAGTTGCAGCACATGACATTTTACAACCTCATTTTAATAGGCAATAAAAAAGTGTTATTCATTAAAAATGTTTCTAAGTATATTTTTTAAAATAACTGTACTTTACTTTTTGTTAACAAATATATATGTTTTTAAAAATATAATATATTTATTAAAAGCAGTTTTATTATTTTTAAGGGTTTTGAATATATATTTTCAAGGTAACTGTATTTTTAATTCAATTATTCACTCAAAGATCACAGATTTAAGGAGTTGCAACATATGACATTTTAAACCTATAGAATTTTCAAAATAAACAGTTTTTTACTTTTTAAAAATACCACACATTATTCATTCATTCATTTTCAGGTCTCCATACCCGAAGGAACTATTCCGGCATGTATTTTCTAGCAGATGCCCTTCCAGCTGCAATCCAGTACTGAGAAACACCTATACACTCTTACATTCACACACACATCCATACACTACAGTCAATTCACCTATATCGCATGTCTTTGGACTGTGGGGGAGAGGAAAACATGCACACTCCACACAGCGACCTTCTTGCTGTGAGGCAACAGTGCTAACCACTGAGCCACCATAATGTTTTTGTTGATTTGCACCACATAATGTTTTACAATCAATCTTTGTCTTAAAAACAGTAAAGCAGTTTTGTTTAAAGGTGCCATAGAATGAAAATCTGTATATGCCTAGGCCAGGGTTCTGCACACCTGTCCTGCAGAGTTTAACTTTCTTCAACCTAGTAATTTATGCCTAGTAAGAGCTTGATTATTTGGTCCAGGTGTGTCTAATTGGGGTTGGAGCTAAATTCTGCAGGACACTGGCCCTTTAGGAACAAGTTTGGGCAGCCCCAAACTCAAGTTTATCTAAGCTTGTATTATACTTACTTTCTTCCTGGGTCTGTTTAACTGTATCTTTTGCAATGTTTAGCACAATTATTCATTCATTCATTCATTCATTCATTTTCTTTTCAGCTTAGTCCCTTTATTAATCTGGGGTCGCCACAGCGGAATGAACCGCCAACTTATCCAGCATATGTTTCACGCAGCGAATTAAGCAGAAACCCATTACTGGGAAACATCCATTAACACTAATTTTATACCGTTGCGCGATACACAAACATTCTTTCACCTCAACAAAAAAGGGAAAAGTAGTGCTTATATTTCCAGTTTGCAAAGCTACCTTTGAACTTGTATTTGCCATCGTTCTGACTTCTGGTCGTTGGTGTGTGTAACGGACTGTGTGTGTGATTGTGTGTTAACACCCACAGTACTCTGCCTGATTAGTAAATGATGGAAATAGACCCTATAAGCCAATCATCACGTTCTCAGTTACACCACGTTCACAGACACACCAATCATTATTTCTGGTTGGTCATGTCCCGCTCGAGCCCGGAACACACATGCACACCCCAGAGAAAGAGAGGTCCTATGGCTGAGAGACGCTGTTTACATGAAAACCGCTATAGTGTTCTCAATTTTAGTAACATGCATTATATTGTTAGTTGAGGCAACAAACATATGAAATCTGCTGAATATAAGTGTTTAATGCAAGTTTATGCATTGTGTCATATCACTCATCTCTTACTGTTGTTTTTTTCAGGAGTGAAAGGATGCCAATAAATGTCAAAAACTCATCTAATTGTATGGAGGTTGATATTGATTCCGGCCAGTTTTATATAAGTTAAAACCAGAAAATGCAACTCAAAATATATCACTGTCAGCCCTGTTGTCGAGCATATTTAAAATTTAGACTTTAGAGTAAATCACGCTGTGTAATCATCAAACACTGACAGGAGTTGCAGAGTAAAAGCTCATTAAGTTGCAGAGTAAAAGCTCATTAATATTCATCACCATTCCAAATATGGTCAAAACCAAGCTTTTCATTCTAGGGGTAATTCCTGTGTTTATAAATGAGCACATCAAACTGTTTATAGAGATTTTTCCACTTGCCCAAGCCACCTTGTATGTAAATATCAGAGAACAGTTTAACAAATTGAATCAATGCAAAAAATCTAACTCCATAAAGTTTCGAAAAGAAGCTGTAATACCTCTAATTTTTTTATGTTTGGTAAACTAAATTGGCAACATCTTTCTTAAATTAATAAATTAAAAGCATGCTAAATGTCTATAGTGTTTTTAATGAATTAAAACGTCATAGATAATGATTGCATGAATAAAGTAGCAGTGTATTATTCATTCATTCACTTTCCTTCGGCTTAGTCCCTTTATTCATCAGGGATCGCCACAGCGGAATGAACCACCAACTTATCCAGCATATGTTTTACACAGCGGATGCCCTTCCAGCTGCAACCCAGTACTGGGAAACACTCATTCACATACATACACTACAACCAGTTTAGTGCATCAATTCCCATATAGCAGATGTGTTTGGATTGTGGGGAAAACAAGAGCACCCGGAGGAAACCCACGCCAACACGTGGAGAACATGCAAACTCCACACAGAAATGCCAACTGGCCCAGCCCGGACCCGAACCAGCAACCTTCTTGCCGTGAGGCCACAGTGCTAACCACCAAGACACTGTGTCGCCAGCAGTGTATAAATACATATTTAAAAAAATGAATAAAGACTGCAAACACAAGTGTCATGTGATTCACTGCGTTGTTTTTGGACATTTAGATTTTACAAAAGGATCTGAACTAAAGCCTTTATACATTGTTCAGTCTCTTTTAATCCCCAATACTGATCAATCTAACAAGTTGGTGAGCTACAAATATTTGTTGACAGACTGGTAATATAATACCACTCCCGGCAAAATGCTTGGCCAAATAACAATAAATTTACAGTGAAACAATGAGGGGTATTGGATGTTTCCTTGCATCTATTTTGCCATGAATCCTAATTAAGGTGGCATAAACCTGAGTGTGTGGTCGTCCCAGTAAAGTGACTGAGGCTTGATTGATAACGTGGAAACGGTGAGCCCAAGCTGCCAGAGTTTCTACACTTTCTTAAATTAATGGCCGTCCCAACAACCCTAATAATGCAGCCCGGATGATATCACCCCCCGCCTCCCCCAACTCTACCACCTCCCCCCAATTTCAATTTTCTAGAGGCATGGAAAATAGGAGAGATCATTCATTTATCTTGTAATAGCTGGATAATAGATCCATCACAATGGAACATCTGCACATCGCACACACACACACACACACACACACACACACACACACACACACACACACACACACACACAGCCACAAGCTTCACACACACACAGCACGAGTTCTGACACTACACGTTAACACAGCCTCCCTCTTCCTCTTCCTTTCACAACTGCTGCCTGTTAAATCAATATCTTGAGAAGAATGAAGCCCACCTGAGATTCACATTCACAGCACACACACAGCTGTTGATATATAGCTGTATATAGTATATAGATATCTGTGTATAGAGCCTATACAGATATAAATGTGAGACCTATGATGTTTTATACTCTCCATAATGATGCTGAGGCACTAATATGATGCTGGAGCAGGGTCAGAAAATACATTTGTCCATTAAGGGGCAATATTTACACACTGGAGTTTAATTTCCAGAAGCATTCTGTTTCTTAATGAGAACAGTTTATATGATTAAACTCTATCCATGTTCAATCTGAATTTAATCCCACTATTAAATCCCACAAGTCATTTATAAAGCTATAAAAACATACTGGCTGGTGTTTGGTGTATTTCCAGGAAATACGGAAAACTTAAATATGTGCAATGTCACATGATAAGTAAATTGTCACATGACCTAAGCTGTTTGCACTATGGGAAGACTTCAAAAACAGGTTAGCATAGTATATTAACAGATAAATATATTTGTCACAACATTGGGTTCTATTTTAACTATCTAGGTGCTATCTAAGTCTAAAGCACATGGCGCAAAAGCATTAAGGGCATGTCAGAATCCACTTTTGTTATTTTAAGGATGAAAAATACAATCTGCGCCCCGGCGCATGGTCTAACAGGGTTGTGCTTATTCTCTTATTGAGTTTTGGGGTGTTTTGAGCATAACGTGCATTAAACCAGTCAGTCTCATCTCCCATTCCCTTTAAGAGTCAGTTGCGTTGCACCATGGTGCATTTGCTATTTTAAATGGCATACTTTGTAAGTAGAAAAACTGAACACTTCAATAGCAAGAAAACAGTTGAACAAACCATCTGCAGCTCCTCATGGACTCAGTTGACTCGTATGAGTCCACAAAGTGGCGCTAATAGATTTGCTTTTTAAACAACATATTGCAAAATGAGAAAATAGCAACAAATCGTGCGCATACCTGCCAACACTCCCGTTTTTCCCGGGAGTCTTCTGTATTTCAGACCCATCCCCTGTTTTGTTCTGTCTCCCGGAAAACTCCCAGAATTTCACCTACAACACACCACCCAGCCACCCCCCCCCCCTCCCCCATTGCATTTTGATGCAATATAGTTTAAATAAATAATCAATTAATCAATTTTACAGTGTATTAAGATTGGATGTAATTAAATAGGGTCAAAGTTAATAATATGATTATTTTTTAAATGAATGTATAATTTACATTTACTGCTGTAGTAATTTCATATATGCAATACATAAACATAAAATAAAGTGTTACCCATTTTTATTTTGATCATTTCATTTATATTCCAAATTTAACAAACAAAAAGGTAGGCCTAGAATGTGTAAAATAGGTAAAATGAGCTTATAATAAATGTTGAGTTGGTTATCTTTTGGGCTTTGAAAGCAAAAAAGGCTCTCCAGTAAAGTAAATGGTGCTGTCAGCGGGCCTGTCTGTGAGGAGGAAAAGCATTACGGGTTTCCTCAAGCTGTCAGACTAGCCCAGCTTTCCCCATCAGCCTGCTGAATTAGCACAAAAACAATGGTGGGCTTCTGTCCTCGGCATGCCACGCGTTCAAGACACCAGGCAGAAAACATACCAAACTGAATTACAGTTCAACTTGCCACTGAGACAAAATGAGTTAATATTGCAATACAAGCTAATACATCAGACTGTTTATTTAGCTCTGTGTTTATTATTATATTTGTGCTTATTTTATTGAAATCACAAGTCTATATTGTATTTGTTTTTGTTATTTTGTTTTGTTTTGTAAAGACAGATTAACAAAACATTGGCAAGTCAAACATGATGCATTATTCAGACTTCATTATTAAGGTAACATAATAATTAGTAGTAGTAGTAGTAGTAGTAGTAGTAGTAGTATTTCATGAATTTATTTTCCAAATATAATTTCAATGAATTAATGCATTATGTTTAATTTTTTTATTAATGTCTTATTCTTGATTGCAGTACTTTATTTCATAATTTCTCTATAGTTTTGTTTTTTCAATTAATTAAGAGACCAAGGTAAGGGGAGTGTGGAGGGTAGTTGAATTGATACAGTATGTGTTATTTTATTGTTATGTCAGTTTGTATGCTGTTGTTAATACCAAAATATAAATTGATATAAATAATAATAATAATAATAATAATAATAATAATAATAATAATAATAATAATAATAATAATAATAATAATAATAATTATAATAATAATAATAATATAAAATGAATAATAGGGCTGCACAATATATCGTTTCAGCATCGATATCGCAATGTAATCATTCGCAATGGTTACATCACAAGATGTGCAATGTTTAGTCATATGCCAATGTTGAGGATTATAATGTATCATTTTCATGTAATTAGAGGCCTATGACTGTTAGTATTGTACCGTTAATAACGAAATACTAGTAGACTGGAAAACAATAAATGATATTTCAATTGTAACTTTTTCTTTACTGTATTTATTTATGCTTTTACTTTGTTTATTAAATTTTATGCAGGCACACACACCAACAGAATCATCACAGTTCCAACCATTACACACTCTTTCCAAATAGATATTCAATTGATCTGGTGAAATTGTATTCATATTACAATATACATCACAGTAGGGCTGTGCAATTAATGGAAATCGGATCGCATTCGCAATTTGAAACATTGCGATTAGCTAATCGCAAGAGGCTATGATATGAAATATATATTAATGAAATGAATTCATTGCAAATCATATACAGTTCAGCTAAAATTATTAAAAATGATTAGTTCTCCTTTTAATTTATATTTGAAATATTTCCCAAGTGGTGTTTTTTGAACAAAAAAATACTTTCAACACATTTTCAAGCAGAACAGTTTTAATAACTAAAGTCTTTTGTCTTTCCCATGATGACAGTACATAATATTTTTCTAGGTTTTTTTTGCAAGATACTATTATTTAGCTTAAAGTGCAGGCTTAGAAAAAAATGAAGGGAGCTAATATTATTGTCCTTAATTTTTTTTTGCAAAAATCTAAACAAATAAAACTTCCTCCAGAAGAAACAAACATGATAGAAAATACTGTGAATATTTCCTTGCTCTGTTAAACATCACTTGGGACATTTTTTAAAAAAGGATACAAATTCCACAGGGGCTAGGGCTAATCATTTTGCCGTCGACTACATCATTGAGATAATTAAAATCGTTATAATTTATTTTTCACCTACTACTATTATTAATAATAATAATCATTCTACACTATATAAACAAGCCCTAATGAGCATGCAGCTGATTCCCACAATATTCCATTATGTTCATTTTCATATCGTCAAGTCTCCTTCTCTTCTAGCGATGACACAGTATTCGTACACTTTTCTCATGTCCAATCCAAACAGATAATTGTGGGTTTGGCTTTTAGCACTTGGCCTAATGTTTAACACTGAAGTGCTCTTAGAGTCAACAGTGGAGCTCATTCATTCAATTAAGCAGGAGTGAACTATTGCACCTATTCACTCTGCACCAGTGCTTAATGAACATTTCCAAATGGCCATGACCAGGTGTTTAAGAAGACTAATGTACCGGGCATTAAGCACGAGCAGTTGTTTCCCTCAGATTGGCCAGCGCTCACCTCAGGGAAATGACACTACTCTGTTTTTTTCGTCCCCTCCGTGTTTACCTTTCACATTCAGCAGCAAACAAACCATGTGATGGTCTGTACACCCAAGCGGAGCATTATTCCTAATTAAATCCCGGGGATGTGTGCCATTAGCAAGATTCATGCTCAGCTTCAGGAGAGTTCATTCCGGCTGTTGACTATCCATTGATTATTCATACGCAATCTGATTGGAGCCCATTAATGGAAGATAAAGTGGGAGGCAGAATCTGGGAGAGCAGAATGACGGTGGTCCTACTGAATAGCGCAGACGTGCACCGGGACAGCATTAGGGGGGGTAGGGGGGTCTTGCTTGAATATCAGTGCATTGCAAATGGAGGATGTGTGTTTTTGTTTGTAGTGTCGCATGAAAAATACAAAATCATATTATAAATAAGAATAAAAACACTACCAAATAGGCTCTCGCTAATACAAATTTAATTTGCTAAATTACTTCCTGTATAATCCTATATATATTTATTGGTAGCCTAATTTCGTTTTATAGGGTGGCATGGTGGCTCAGTGTTTAGAACTGTCGCCTCACAGCAAAAAGGTCACTGGTTCGATCCCTGGCTGGGTCAGTTGCTATTTCTATGTGAATTTTGGCTGGAAGGGCATCCGCTGCGTAAAACATATGGTGGATAAGTTGTCGGTTCATTCCGCTGTGGTGACCCCTGATGAATAAAGGGATTAAGATAAAGAAAGATAAATGAATAGTTTGTTTATATCAGACTAAACTACAAAAATAGACCAAAAATTTTTATAAAGGGAATTTTACATCATTTTTGACAAATGTTTCTATTGTTTTTGCCCACAAATATCACACTGTCTAATAAATTCTCATTGATCTTTTTTAAATTAAATGTTTATTTCTTACATTTACATTTTAATGTCATATTTCATTAGTAATTGTATTACTTCTATCTGTTTTATTACACCACATTTTATCTTTTTATATAGATGGTTTACTGTCATTTGAACTCATAAAAGACTCATAAACAATTAAACTATTTTTGCTACTCCGCCACCTTTTCTTTTTTTCTCACAAGACTCACAATATCCCCAACATATTTTTTTAATGAATCAAAATTTCAAATATCTCTTCAGAATTTTTGTTTGCCCACATTATTACATTTTCTAATTATTTCACACTGATAATTGCTGCTCTCAGAGGCTTAAAAACCATAAATCAGTTTTTGGTGGTGCAAAGCTAAGCTCTGTTTATCTAGACATAAACATGAGACAGTGCTCATTTGGTTACTGTGCATACTATTTATGTGAAATATTTGTCCTATAAACTGTATTTATTCCTGTATAATCCTGTATACATTTAATTGGTAATTACAGTTCGTTTTATACCAGACTAATCAACAAAAATAAACAAATGTATAAAGTGAACTTTACATTATTTTTGATTGACAAATGTTTCCATTGTTTTTGCCCACAAATATGACATTGTCAAATAAATTCTCATTGATCTTTTTTTTTAACTAAATGTACTGTATATTTCTTACATTTACATTTTAATGTCATATTTCGTTTCATTTTTTATTTTATTACTTCTATCTGTTTTATTACACCACCTTTTATCTTTATATATATGGTTTACTTTCATTTCAACTCATAAAAGACTAGTTCAAACCATTGAACTATTTTTGCTACTCTGCCACCTTTTCATTTTTCTCACAAGACTCATAATATCCCCAACATATTTTATTTTAATTAATCAAAATTTCAAATATTTCTTCAGAATTTTTGTTTGCCCACAATATTACATTTTCTAATTATTTCACACTGATAATTGCTGCTCTTAAAGGATTAAAATCATCAAACAGTTTTTGGTGGTGCAAAACTAAGCTCTGTTTATCCAAACATAAACACAAGACAGTGTTCATTTGGTTATGTGCATACTATTTATGTAGAATATTTGTTCTATAAACAGTGTGATGGATGATGGAAAAGAGAACAGTTTGACAAGGGCTCCTCCAAATGGTAAATGAACGCTATTACACTCTAATATAAGCAAGTATTTCTTCACCAGCACTTAAAACGAATGTGAATTTCTTACATATATCGAATAAGTTTCTATGAAAGTGGTAAATTCTAAATATAATACTGAACAAACTCAAATGTAAGATTGGTTAGCGATTTTAGGTTTGAAAACAGGATTAAGTACCAAATATATTTTTGTAATGATGCAAACAGAGAGCACATTTACATTTCATTACTTTTCTTCTCAGCACTCGCTCAAAACAAACTCAATCACTGCTCTGCATTTATAGACAGCAAAAAAGTAACTTCTGACCCTAAATAATCAGACCTCAGCCCCCGTTTACCAGGACATCCAGCTCTAATGAGATGAAACAGTGAGCCATGCTTGTTTGGACAGCAGTTTAGGTGGGATGGCCTGCATACATTCATCAGAGCAGAGGGTGCTTTATTGGGAATTCATTAATCACTACAGACCTAATTATAAATTGATCGCATGCTCATACAAGATGAAGAGGCCTGTCTTGCATTTCTGATCAGCAGAGGAGGGCCGGCGGGGCCTAAGGATAGTAACTGACAGAGAGAGACGGCGGGATCTGCTTTGATCGGCTAACAGCTAGCGGGATGAGAATCCTCCCCTCAGCACAGCTGCCACACGCAGTCATTACAGAACAAACATCAGGAGTCCAGCCCTCGCTGGAGAGCACACTTCCCCACGCTCAGCTCATTTGATCAATCTCACTACATACAGTACAATCAATGACTTTTCTAGGTCCTTCTGTTGGTTGTGGGCTGATAGAAACTTTCTGTTCACAACCTTAAAGGATTGGAACAAACATTTACTGATAATTTATGTAATGTAATGTGTATTTATACAGCGTATTTATTCTGTTAGCCACACACCCAAAGCGCTTCACAATCACGAGGGGGGTCTCTCAACACCACCACCAGTGTGTAGCATCCACTTGGATGATGTGACAGCAGCCACAGGACAACGAACCCAGTGAGCTCAGCACACACCAGTTATTGGTGGAGTGGAGAGACAGTGATACAGCCAATTCGGTGGATAGGGATAATTGGGAGGCCATGATGGTTAAGGGCCGATGGAGGGAATTTGGCCAGGACACCAGTGTTACACCCCTACTCTTTACGAGAAGTGCCATGGGATTTCTAATGACCTCAGTTTAACATCTCATCCAAAAGATGGAAAGCACCCACTGACAGTATAGTGTCCCCTTCACTATACTGGGGCATTAGGACTCACGCAGACCACAGGTTGAGCACCCCCTGCTGGCCTCACTAACACCACTTCCAACAACAACCTAGTTTTCCCATGTGGTCACCCATCCAGGTACTGACCAGGCTCCGCCCTGCTTAACTTCAGTGAGTAACCAGTCTTGGGCTGATAATTTACTCACCCACTATGTGATCTGAGATGTTCAATTCTTTCTTTCTTTAGTTGAAAGAAAATTATGACTTTTGAGGACTTTGAAAAAACTTTACAGGATTTTTCTGCCATTGTGGACTTCTGTGTTGCCCAGTGGTTTGAATGTCCAAACTGAAGTATAAATGCAGTGTCAAAGTGCTTAAAACAATCCCAGTCAGAGAATAATGTCCTACAGTACATAAAAAAGAGAATGTTTAAAGAATATTTACATACATAAAGAATACATATGTGCGGCATTGTGACTCAGTTGTTAGCACTGTGGCCTCACAGCAAGAAAGTTGCTGGTTTGAGTCCCGGCTGAGTCTGTTGGCATTTCTATGTGGAGTTAGCATGTTCTCCCCGTATTGATGTGGGGTTTTCTCCTGGTGCTCCCATTTTCCCCACAGTCCAAACATTTGCCCTATAAGTGAATTGCATAAGCTAAATTAGCCGTAGTGCATGTATGTAAATGCGAAGGTGTATGGGTGTTTCCTAGTACTGGGTTGTGGCTGGAAGGGCATCCACTGTGTAAAACATATGCTGGATAAGTTGGCGGTTCATTCCACTGTGGTGACCACTGATTAATAAAGGGACTAAGCTGAAGGAAAATGAATGAATGAAGAATACATACATATTTACATACATAAAGAACACTTTAAGAATATTTAACATTAAAAAATTACAAAAACTAAAAAAGCGTTTATCCCAGAGCTATATTTTGTCATATGAGCTTCTCTGTTTATAAAGTACATTAATTTATTATTTTTGTAAAAAAAAAAAAAAAAAAGGCTGATCATTTTGCTATAGGCTTGGATAATTTAGAGCTGACATGCCCAAGGTAGGGCCAGCAGGGCAAAGTTGGTCCATAGTAACCTTTGATTTGGCCTGCCATCACATCTGAGAAGAGAGGGAGAATGATGGGGATGGTTTCGAAATTGTCAATTAAAATTTAATGTAACCATTTGTTTGTTTTATTGTTAAAAGCTAACTGAAATTAAATGTTTAAATGAAATGGTGTGTGAATTAATCAGATTCTTTTTAAATGTAGGGCAGCACGGTGGCGCAGTGGGTAGCACAATCGCCTCACAGCAAGAAGGTCACTGAGTCAGTTGGCATTTCTGTTTGGACGTTTTCCCCGTGTTCGTGTGGGTTTCCTCCGGGTGCTCCGGTTTCAAAAAAGACATGCGGTACAGGTGAATTGGAAAAGCTAAATTGGTCACAGTGTATATGAGTGTGTGCAAGAGTGTGTGAATGTTTCCTAGTGTTGGGTGCAAAACTTGTGCTAAACAAGTTGGTGGTTCATTCCACTGTGGTGACCCCTGATTAATAAAGGGACTAAGCCGAAAAACGAACGAATGTTTAAATGAACATACTTTCACCTGACAATGCAGAGGCTTTGCTGAGCAAATCAAGTCAAAGGCAGATTCTGCTTGACTAGTGTATTCAGCATTGAACTCCACTGTTATAAATGTGATTGTTTATGTTTTTATTGCAACATCATCTAAAATCAATAAAATGGTATACTGCATTAGCTAATACGATTTTATGTAATGTTTTATATTTATTTCGAAATATTAGGAATTTAATTAGAAAGTTATACATGGCAACTTTAGTTTGATATATTTACCTTCAGCCCACGGCTCTCAATGATATTTGGTTTTTGGCCCTTCATACAGAAAAGTTTGGCCACCCCTGATTCACAGTAAAATTAAAAATGCAATTTAGAAATTGAATACACATAAATCCACTATACTAAGAAAAACCCTGGAATGTTTTTGCTCACAAACCTTCATTTCTTTTTCGCCCTTGCAACATAAAGTATCAGCAAATGTTAATTAATGCTTTATAATGCAGTTTGCCACATGTATGAGTTTGACACAGTGACTCTTCTTCTTTCTTAAACATGAGAGCTGCTGATAAGGGTGAAGATATTACTTTATGAATTCTGTTTCCTGAGATCATCAGCTTCCTGTTCCCAGAGTTTTTATAGTGTTCACTTTGTGGTGCCGAATTTGTCTATATGCAGCAGTACACAAATGTGTGTTACAGCATGTCCTGATAATCTTTTATTCTTGTATTTTATATAAAAATATATGGTCAAACATTTGTATGCATGCCTGTATGTGTATTTACTAGGTGTCTGAGTGTTTCATTGTACTAAAGGTTAAATTAAGCAATTTCTTCCAAATTTCAAATAAAAATATTGTCATTTATTTATTATCGTTTTTTAGAAAATGACAAATTTTCAGAATAATTTATTTGTTATTCCGACCAAAATATTGCTACATTTACACTTCTCAAGTTAAAGAATTGTATTGTTTAAATAATACAAACATTTTGAAAAAAATTTTTTGTTAATTTAACCAATTATTTTATGCTTTAAATGATGTTTTATTATATTATGTTAAATTATATTATATTTGAAATTTTCAGAACAAAAAAAAAATCTATTTTTAGATAACTTATATAGCTATAAATTGTATATCCAGAGAAACATCTCATATTTCTTGTATTTTACTTTTGGCACTTTAACAAATGGTAAGTTGTTTTTGAAAAAAAATCATAATGTAGGTAAAATTTGGATCTGTTAGGTTACACTTTTAAATGAATTTTAATTTTAACCCAACATTTGCGCTTGTCCAATTTCACCCAACATCCAAGAAACAATGCAGCACTTTTTAGAGCGTTTAAACAAGACTATCAAACAACAAAGACAACAACAACAACAAAATAGAAACTTCCTAGAGTGTTATGGTGTTTATTGCTTATAATGTGAACTGTACAATTTTTATTGAGATCAAGATATCTGCTGGTAATTTGTAGACTTCTATTTGTTAAAATCACGGAATCATAGAATCTTTCCCAAAACACCCTTGAAACCATTAAAATGTATTGCTTTAATGTTTCAACGTTGATGGTTTGTAACGATTTTAATAGCATTTGCTGTAGGCTAGAAACTGTTAGTGTATTCAATAATCTCTGTAACGTTAGTTGTTGTTGCCTTAACTGTTTTCAGGGCGTAATGTCATTCTAATTCTGACAACATTAATGCATAATGTAGCAACTGTCATTTACCTGTGAAGCAAAGCAAGCCTCGCATTTCAGATGTTCTCAGCAGCTCTATCCTCCAGCGATGTGTTCGCATTGGGTCACTCTTGCCGTTTGAACAGTCACTAGAGTTCGTTTGAACAGTCACTTGATTGAGTCTTTTCACTAGATTACAAAGGGTGTTTTAAAAACGTACCATTTTACGACAAAGCTTTATTTACATTGATTGTTTAGATATTTTAAATAAGCTACAGGTAAGAATTTCAATGTAATAATCACCTTTTTGTGGCCAATGTATGAACAGCTTGATACAAAACACAAACGACACTCGATATTTAAACGGTTTTGAAATGACGTTTACGCGCACGCTCCCGAGAGCCTGTGAAATTCTATCACGCACCACATGAATTAAAGAGTATTTATTTATTTATTTATTTATTTGTTTGTTTGTTTTTTTTTGTTTGTTTCATGATTTATTTTGCTGTTGTTGTTGTTGTTGTTGATTTGCCTCAAATCCTAAATCAAATAATACAGTGTAAGTTGATGCTATTGTATAATGTCTAAAGTTTTTTGAAATGAATGTAGCCTACATTCACGTAACGTTTATTATAAATATGCCTCACTCAAGCATATACAACTTCTTTTCATTTCTAACCAGTCTAAAAATAGGTTGAGTTACGTTAATTCTGTGTGCACGAGCAATTTGCTGACTGCAGTTCACTTAATAGCCACAGGTGTCACTAATAACAAGGGTTTCTGAATCATAGTCTTTAGTTATTCATTTGTCTGATTAGTATCTTTTGCTTTACTGTAAAAAATGAACCATAATAATAAAATATTGTATTTATTTGCTACTGCTTCTGATTAAGAGAAAATAATGGATCACAAAACACAATTACTCATCTCAGACGGAACAAGTCATGTTTTACTACCATATTTTATGTAACATCTAAGTGGACATTTTTGCAGTTATTCACATTTTCTGTTTAATTATGAAGTGTAAATACTGCATTTTAATGTCATTTTAAGCACTTTTTTGATTAAATAGCTTGTCGATTGGGTCATCAGAACCAAACTTTTTGATGTACCAAAACATTTTCTAAAAGATTTTGAAAAAACATACTTTAAAATACTAATTTATAACATGATTTATCATTAAGAAAAAAATAGGATGCATTTTTTTAATATAAAAAATGTAGCTTATTTTCATTTATTAGACAAATACAGTGCATACGTAAAGTATTAATAGCTTTTAACTTTTTCCACATTTCTTTATGTTACAGGCCGCTTTTGGTGCTTCACACCTTTTTATTGATAATTTTTTGTTTCATGAATAAGGTCCAAGATTTAGAATAAAAGTTACTAGTAAAAGATTACTTAACTTTCATCAGATTGTATATTTTCTTGCACAGATGTTAAACTCCTGAAAAACAATTGGGCTATTTTCACAATTTATGATGGAATAGCAGTCAAAATAGGACAAATGAACTCATGTTTGGGACAAATTCTGGACCTTTGTCAGAGGGGGGTGGGTCTTTCGAACCACCGACACCCCACCCCCCTGGCTACGGGCCTAGATTACATTATAAATATTTAGCTTTGGAATTGGCTTTTAGAATTTTTCTGACCTGGTACTTGATCCTTTAAAATGTGCACTTCCTTCCTGTCATGTACAGTACATGCGAGTGGCCAAGAATGCAAGTGTTGATATTGGGTCAGGCCCTTTATTTTCTATAATCCATAGCAGAAAGATGATGAAAAAGAAAACATTTTGCACCATACAAAAAATCCAGCTAACCATTAATGGACTGCTTGCAGTCAACATGCATAAGCCAGACAGCACCTCAAATGGCTAAACAAAAAATAATTTGATGTTTTACAGATTAGAAAGACAAGGTTTATCACAGAGAACAATTGTTTTTAGTAATATCTTTCAGACACTCAGCATACAATTTCATTAACAAAACTGGTTACATTAATTGTTCTGTTAGTAAAAAGTCAAATCTAGTAACAAATTAATCAAAATAGCGATAAAAGGCATTTTCTTATAAACGCAATGTTAAAAAAATTAATTTGTTAGTTTCCATGGTTTTTCTATAGAAATAATTTGATGCGTATACTTTGCAATACAGCAATAGGATGACAAAAGAATACATTTGTAAAGTCTGTTAAGTTCTGTAAAGACCTACAGTAGGTCTGAACTACATTCCCATTTATGCACCAGTCATTTCCAACAGTAAACATGGGACATAAATTATTCTCTTTGGTTTTAGTGGTTTGTTTTCACTTCTCACAGCACACAAATCAGACTCCGGCCCTCCTCAATCTCATCCTGCACCTTGTCGCTGGAGGTGGCGATCTCAGCCTGGGCTGAAAACATGGCACAGATGAAAGTGAGCACTGTGCCTCCTATGGCTGTGTAAAAGGCCCAGCCCAGAGAACACAAGCCCACTTTATACGGTGAAGCATCCGGACCACAGTAATCGACTACCTTCTTTGAGCCCCAGCCTGCAGGATAGAGCATCAGACCTAGGATGAGGAATAGACCTGCAAATTGGAGAAAAACCCTGATGTAAGTACTGTACAAGGCCAACCATTGCAAGCAAACAGAAACCAAAACATGCATTTTTAAAAAATGGCATGGCAATCTATATTTGTACACATTAGTCAAAGCAAATTGAAGTTTTGTTTCTGACACTACGTTTGCGATTGCTATATTTTGCATGCTATTTGGATGTTATATGGACATTGGGGACAGAATTAGAAAATAATTAAGGTCTTTTCTCAATAAGATCAAATACCTGGGTGGATGCTGATTTACTTTGCTGATTGAAAATGATTGTTTTAGCTGTGCTGTGTACTATTTCATTTGCGTACAACAAGTTTAAATTAAATGGTTAGTTTACCCCAAATAAAAATTCTCATCACCATTTACTCACCCTCATTTTGTGCATCTTCAAAACACAAATAAAGATATTTTCATTAAAATATGGCACAGTATGTAATTTTCATCACTAGATGGCGCATAGTCACAATATACAAAGGTGTAGTTTGATGACGCTTAAAGAGCCCATATTATGTTTTTTTGAAAATGTTCTTCCATAGAGAGTGTAACACAGCTCTAAGTGAAGTGAAATATCCAGCTAAGCCTTAAATCTGTAAGTGTACAGTGTTTAAAACTGTTGATTCATCTGTAAAAGTCGACTCATAGTACTTCAAACGAGTCGTCTTGATAACGAGTCATTAGGTGTTTCGTGATGGCCGCGTGGATTTGAAACCTGCAGCCTCGCCCACTAACAGAAAAAAAGCAACAGACACACACACACAGAGACACACACAGACACCGGTCGAATGAAGTCACGCTGTGCAGATATTATTGACAGTTCACCCAAAGTTCACCCAAAGATGAAAGCTCAGCAATATAGCCCAGCCTTGAGCAGTTCGAGTGCTTCTGGAAACTACCTGCTTACAAAGAAGACTTCATCAGTTTGTTACAGGAAGGATCAGTAAAGACTGTCAGAACATGGATCAGTGCATCATGAATCAGTTTCTTCCCCCATTTCACAAGTGTAAGTACGTGCGATTAAAATTGTTGCCTCGTTTACTCTAGCTTGCAAACTATGTGTTTAGTTGTGTTTTGTTACTTGTAACCGTGTGTATTGTATCAGGTTATCTCTTTATTTTCTCATATCGCGTGTAAAGCCACGTTGAAATCGCGACACGTGCCACATTTAAGGGGGGAGGGGTAGGGGGAGGGAAGGGGGGTTATTCGCAGATATAACTGAGGACGCGGGTGGTGAGGGAGGTGTCGCCGCCACCGCCATGGACGCGCCGGCCCTGTGTGTGTGTGTGTGTGTGTGTGTGTTTGTGAAAAGAGCAAGTAGACTGTGACGGGCTAGGAGATCTCCTCGCCAGTTCTTGGAGTTTTTGCTCAATAAAATAGTTAGTCGTCAGCATTTTCTAGTCCATCGTCTGTATTTACATTCACCCACTGGCAGCCAAAATCCACTATGAAGCGTGTGTGCACTGTGACTACTTTTATATTGTTGATTAGCAGCTGGCCATTTCACTCTGTCTCGCGCTGAAGCCTGTCAGTGTCCTCGACCAATCGCAGCAGGCTGTCATCGGTCCAATCAGCACAAATTAGCTTCGCGCTGAGGAGGGGTTTGGGAACAAATGAATCGCTGTACGATTCATATGGGAGTTGCTGGAATAATTAGGTAAAAATAAATGCAGATTATAAGACCATGAAAGTGTTTTTTGACCTTGCATGCATATTAGACTGTTGTTGGAGACCCTTACAACCTAAATATGACCCTATTTCATGTATAATATGGGCTCTTTAAGGCTGACTTATACTCCACACGTCCGCTAGTTCGCTTGAGTGCACGCGGCGACTGTGACATCATCACGTTGTTTGCGGAGGTTTGCTCTGGGTGCACGCAACATGCTTTCAGCTGGTGGAGCACACTGAATTTTTTGATACTCGAGTGAACAGTTCGTGCGGTATCACGTTTTATTTGAGTTGAATATGAACAACTTTGAAGAGATTTTGGTTCGCCTGTACAGACATCTTTATAATCCGTCCATGCGTGATCATAGGCAAAAAGGTGGCCAATAATTCTTGGCTAGAAATTGCAAGTTTTTGTAAAAGATTAGAAACACTCAAGGGATAAGTTTTTTAAAGCCAAAACGAGAGGCTGTGGCAATCCTGGAGACCCAGGTGGTTGTGATACACAGTTACAGAATATGTTTTTCCACCATTCATAGGTTTTACAATAGCTACAAAACTAAACTGAATTAACTAATAATTTCTTTGATAACTGAAAAAGAATATTTGAACCTATCGGTTTACAATATACTAGGCTTTATTGGTGATAATGGTCAGGAATGTTGGACCATTATTGCCTTTTTAGCATTTAGGTAGAGGACACAAACTAGCCAGACAGTAATGTGTCAATTGTGGAGTAAGCTAAATCAAAATTAAAAAAAAAAAAAAATCAGTATTTATTTAGAAAGTGTAGTTTTTTTTGCTGTTATTCTTGCCATAAAAATATACATTTGTAGAGCAACCCATGTTCTGTTGTCATTAATATTTTAATAAACTTTAATAGATATTACTGTCTGAGAAATGAACAAAAGCTAGTGATGCATCAAAGTTTGATTTTAAAAAATCTTGAATTGTTATAAAATCCTTATAATAATCAAAACAATTAATAAAATTAATTAGTTTTAAAATCTTGAATGATATTAATGATATGACATAGTTCCGGAAACTTCCTACTTCTATGTTTACCTGTCTTATTTTACGGTCGATTTCTTTTGACCACCTCCTGTCATTTTAAAAAATATCATAACAGCAAACACTTCAAGTATAAAAGCCTCCGTTTAAAAGTCTGTTCCACGTGGTGCACGTGCACTTTAATGTGGAATCATGGGAGTTGTAGTCTTCATTACATCCTACATGACTGCTGCAGAAATCATGCTCATGGATGAGCTAAAGTATTCATAATTTATTATCATGGTAGTATGAAGCAGAGTAAAGGCTGATTTATACTTCTGTTTCAAGTGATCAGCATGACCCACGATGCAAGCCTTGCGCATAGTCGTGCATTTATACTTCTGCGTGAGGTTTGTGTTGCTCTGCAATAACAGTTCTGAAACTCTAGCTGGCAGTGGGTTTTTTGTCCCTCTGTGTCAAGTTTTGTTTTTTCTGAACGATACAAGTAGCTCAAACGCTAAAATGAAAAAATTCAGCGGACATGCAACAAGTTTAATCATAAGGTAAACGCAAAACAAAAATCTCTATCTAGAGTTCCTTTAAGAGACTCGACACTTGTAAACAATTATACCGTCAGGCTCGCTGCTGTCAGCACCACCCACGCTCGCCACTGCTACCAAGCCGACCAATCACAGAGCTTGCTCTATGTGTCGTTGCGACGTGTAGTTAAATTAAATTTTTGAGAGATTTGCGTCAGTGTCAGCATCATTGTCGGTGTTGTCGTCAATAAAGTTTAAAGGCTTAACTAGGTTGATTAAGTTACCTAGGCAGGTTAGGGTAATTAGTTAATTAGCAAGTTATTGTATAAAGATGGTTTGTTCTGTAGACTATCGAATAAAAATATAGCTTAAAGGGGCTAATAATTTTGACCTTAAAATAAAAAAATAATAATAAAAACAGCTTTTATTTTAGCCAAAATAAAACAAATAAGACTTTCTCCAGAAGAAAAAAACATTATCAGACATACTGGGAAAATTTCCGTGCTCTGTTAAACATCATTTGGGAAATATTTAATATTGAAAAAAAATAAATAAATCAAAGGGGGGCTAATAATTCTGACTTAAATATATATATATATATATATATATATATATATATATATATATATATATATATATATATATATATATATATATATATATATATATATATATATATATATATATATATAAAATTTGATTTTATATACTAACATACATAAAAGGGCTCTGTAATACTGTTCAGTATTGTTCAGTCTGATTTAACACACAACCTATTTTAAAGCATCTTTGGTGCTTCCTTGTTTTCTTGAATAGCAAAAAAGAAATCAAGAGTGTATGGAAGGGGTGCTGAAAGTCCCTAGCTGAAAGCTTATTTCTCTGCTTTGAACTTTTTTTTTTATATTTGGAGTAATGTAGGCACATAAGTGACACTATTCTACCTAAACCTAACCCATTTTTTCACATCTTAATAAAAAAAACTCATATTGTGCCATTAATAAAAATATATCACTCCATTAAAAGTCTATTTACCCCTAAAATAACAAAAAAGTCAGATCAGGGTATTTTGATTATTTCAATAATAAATCCATTTGAATCAAGTTGTTTAGTGCAAAATCAAAATCCAAAAGCAAACAGAAATACAAAACAGTTTTGTTCTTAATGTACTGTAATTATTATAATTGCTCAAAAAAACAAACTGATTTCCACTTGTTTTCCTAAAAAAAAAACCAGCAGCCCTTTTGATCTAATATCATCATCAGATAACATCAATTCTTTACAACATGAAATGTTTCCCTGTAATGGCTGAGGGTGAGCCATGAGTCAAGTTTTTAGTTCAGTGTCATTTTCCACTCTTATTATAAGCTACGTGATTATGCTTTAAATAGACACTGTATTAGCCTTAATATGTGATTTAATTGTTACATTACTATTTAAAAGGCAAGAACTCTTGCTGATTTAATCTTCATACCAAACAGAGCCGGTCACTGTGATCCCTCAATTCTATCCTGTGTTCTTGCTCTAAATAGGCAAGTGAGATCCTGTCTCTGAAGTCATGCTGAAGTCATGCTTCCACTATTCACAAATTACTCAATCACCATGTCGTAAATCTTTCAATAAAGTTATACAAAGTTATACAAGAGCTCCGTACTTTGCTTGTACCTGTTGTTGTACTTGGTCTTCAATAAAATAAGCCACACTATTTTTATTGCACCACAATGCTTTATTGTTCTAGTGTTCCCAGACATGACTGCAAGTAAGAGCTTTATCATGACCGATCTGTTATTTCATGGTCGTTTGACTGAGAAGGTCCTGCCACAGTCAACATTACCACTTTTGTTCCTTTGAGCTGGTTTGGGAAATGGTAATGAAAGAAGGTTTGGAACCCTGAGGCCAGATTCACAATGCATTCAAGTCAGCATGAAATGAAATTCACCCTAGCCTACTTCCTATACTAACTGGCCTATGTATTAGGTACATCTGTTTAACTGCTTGCTGGTGCAGATGTCTAATTATCCAATCACATTTAAGCAACTCAATGCATTTAGAGATGTTGGTCTGGTCAAGACAGACTGCTTAAAATCTGAATGAAATAAAAATAAACAATGTATCTGTGTACTTCATTATTTTGTAAAAAATTATTTGCCCTCATAATTCACTCATTGATTCATTTTCTTTTCGGCTTGGTCCCTTTAATAATCAGGGATTGCCACAGCTGAATGAACTGGCAACTTATCCAGCATATATTTTACGCAACGGATGCTTTTCCAGCTGCAACCCATCACTAGAAAACATCCATACACTCTCATTCACACGCGAACATGGGGAGAACATGCAAACTCCATACAGAAACGCCAACTGACCCAGCTGAGGCTCAAACCAGCGACCATATTGCTGTGAGGCGAACGTGGCTATCAGTTTGTCTCATTTCTGCCCTGTTTTTGTCTATTCATCAATCTTCCTTCATTTTGTTAGCAACATCCATTTTCCAACGATCCAAGCAGTTCCCAAAGGATGAGATCATGCACCACCCTAATTTTTTTTTCTCTTATTTTAGGGCCATTTCAATTTAGTCATAATAAAGGACAAAAGAACAATCTTAACTTCCAGAATGGGGAAGAAAATTGATTTAAGTGACTTTGACCATGGCATGGTTGTTGGTGTCAAACAGGCTGGTCTGAGTATTTCAGTAACTTCTGATCTTCTGTCATTATCATACACAATCATATTTAAAATTGACAAAGAATAGTCTGAAAAAATGCAGAGTTTCAGTCAACTTCTGAGTGCCAGTGCATTAAAGCCAAGGTTTGCAGAACAGCATCTCTAAACACACAAAATATACAACCTTGAAGCAGATAAGCTACAGCAGCAGAAGAAGATAACAATGTTGACACTCCTGTCAGCAAACTGAGGCTTTAATTCACACTGTCTCAATAAAAATGGACAATAAAAGACTTGTCTGATGAGTCTCAATTTCTGCCATAGCATTTGGATTCACCTTGTCTTGTATCAAATGCTCAGGCTGGTTGTTGTTGTGTAAAGGTATGTATAAAATTTTCTTGTCAAATTTTTGTACCCACATTTTGGAGATTTGCATGATGTATAATAAGACAAATTTGTAGAAGCTGTGTGATTCTGTCATGTCAATATGGGCCAAAATTGATAAAGCAGGGGTCACAAACAGACGTATCTTAATGCAGATTTCAGTTGCAACCCTACACTGTAAAAAATGCAGGGTTCCTCACAATTCATATTGTCCCAACACAAATCGATTAGGTTAACTTAAAACTTTTAACAAATTTATGTGGATTGGACATAAAAAAATTAAGTTCTCCCACTGAAATCTTAAGAATTGTGTTGTTTCAGCTCATTTTAAATTAGTTTGAATTTTTTTGAGTGTAATTGAACAGGGTCTGTAGCTGTGTTTCTATCCAAAGATGCAAATTAGATTTATGCACAAAACGGTAATACTGCATAAAACATTTTCGAATAAAGCACAGTTTCCATTTAATCAAATTATCACTTCCTGATAAACTGGTGCCAAATATAAAAAAATAAAAAAGTAATTTGCTGCAGTTGGAAAAGACAATGTGGACCTTTTTCCTTATATAATACATAACAACGCAATGAACGTGCAGTGGCTCTTGTAGGTCCGAGACTGCTCCTTGGGAGAGCAGCCACTCAAGACATTTTTGGGAGGTAATAATACTGAACTATAATACTGAATAACCAAAGCAAAATTTCAGATGTTTTACAATTAATGTTGTCCCAATTAAACCCATTTTGTCATTACATGATCTGTTAAAAAAAAATCACAATACGTTTTTTATGCACATGCTGGAATTGTTTCAGTAAACGTGCTTTCATCTTACTTCATGCACATTTTCTCCTATTGATAAAAAATGTATTCTACTCCATTGTGTGCAGTTTTTTATGATCATTTTCAAAATATATGCACATCTCTGTGTTTCCATTAAGCATTTTTATGTGCACATTCAAAATACAAATACAAATAAGTGGATGGAAACAGCTTTTAATTATCAAGTGCTGCTTCAAATCCTTTTAAATTGGTTCAGTTGTGTTTAATCAGGGTTGAAGATGCACTCTGCAGGAGTGATCTCCAGAAAATGGGTTGAGGACCTCTATTTACCTTTTACTTTTTTTAATCTATGTCATGAGGAATTAAGGCTGGGTCCAACCAGCAAGGTGTACTTAATAAAGTGTGAAAAATTCATTTATGCAATCAAAATGTTTAAACAAAAAATTATCATTTGTTTTTTAAACTTTATGTTTTATCTTACCTTTTACCTCCACCTTACCTCCATCTTTTAATATTGATCAAAGCAGAGAAAATCTTTTACAACATCTGTTTTAAAACCTTTTAACTAACTTCATTTTCCAATTTGTTTATTAGAAGATAACTTTTGATTGAGGCTGACATAGCTGAGCTTTAGTGGAGCTAAATATTATATTTATATATATATATATATATATATATATATATATATATATATAGACACACATCAATGATCAGGAGTTTTCCCATTGGTCAGTATGCAAATATTGCTATATGCAATATTTATATTTATAGCTATATAAATATGACTATACGCAAATATAGTTATAATTTTACATCACTTTTCTACTATGATGGATAAGTGATCGCATGCAAAGAGCATGTGTTTGTGTGCTTGGAAATATTTTATCCACCCTAGCTGTTAAATTTAATCTAATCCATGTCCTGAAACACGTCGCCTCTCCTGCTTTTACTTCTAATTCTAATGGAGGAAGTGATTTGTTAGTGAATGAATCTCCATTATGAACAACTCATGTGAACCATCGATATCCCTGCGTCTTAATGTACATATCCACCTTTCTGATCTAAATGGTAAATAACATTTGTAATATTCAATAATTTAGGGTGGACAGTATGCAAATTAAGGTGCAAGCACTGTTATGTTATCAGACACCCTTATAAGTACTTCATAAGCTAGCCGTTTCTTGCACCGCAGCATCTTGTTGTCATAATTCATTTACATTTTCATTGGTTTTCTTCAACAAAACTAGCATAAGTCTAGTGTTTAGTGCAAGTTGGGCTACTTTGCCTTATAGTAAATGCAGTAAGTGACTTTATTATCATCAATAACGTGACTTTAGAACAAAAGTTTGTAACATACAAAAACGTAAAAAACTAAATCTTGCCTTTGTTATGCTTTAAGCTTTGTTTTCTTTGTTTGCTCATTACTACACCCGTATGCAGTGCAAATATCCAGCATCTTCAGATTTTCTTTAGTCTTGACTAGTGCGGTTAAATGACATTTGTCCTGGGAGCACTGTACAAATGTGGCGGTGCTATTGACGCATGTTCAGTGTCCGTATGCAATATCTAGTGTTTATATCTATGTTCAACAGTGACATTTGAATCAAAGTAAACTGAAACAGTTTCAATTAAAGTAGAACTACACCAGCATTCTACCAATACTCTCCTGCCTGCCTGTTTTGCTGGAATATTCCACTATCTGATATAATGTTATGGTTTTTTATCATTTTGGCTTCATCTATGTTAAGCTGCTTTGACACAATCTACATTTTATAAAGCACTATAAAAAAATTACTTGACTTGACCTTAGATTGTACTGAAACATTAAAAATCAAGTAGCCAAATAAAACCTCATAAATCTGACTATAATACTTATTAATGAGATTTTTATAAACTTTTGTCAAAAAAGGGAGACAGATATGCTTGTTTAAAAGTTAGGGATTTTTAAACACTGTACCTCTATGCACTGGAGATCAAACTCCATCTTTAACCATTTACTTACCCTTCACTTGTTCCAAAGTAGTTTGACTTTCTTCTGCTAAACTCAAAAGAATAAGTTCTGAAGAAAATTGGAAACTTGTAACCATACTTTGACAGTTTTTTTTTTCCTAATATGGAAGTGGTTACAGCTTTCCACAAGTATTTTTAGTGTTCAACAGAATAAAGAAACTCATCAAAGTTTAGAACCACATGAGGGTTTGTGAATAGTGAGTCAATTTTCATTTTTGGGGTGAGCTATCCATTTAACAAAGTTTTATACACGTTTGAGAGAATTTGAGACACGGAAATAACATTTCCATAATGGCTGTAATATTTAGACTGTCTTTTCTGTAATAAGATGATGAGGGTGTTGAAGTTCATAATTAGATAGCATGGTCTTTGTGGTCACCAGAGGAATGTCAAACTCTTGAAGCTGTGAGCTTAGAGCGATCTGGGGAGAGCTTCAGTGTCTCTCTTACACACACTCCCTAATTTTCTGTGTTTAGCTGATTGTGGGTGAAAGCTAAAGATGACCACAAACAGCCGCCACAAGGAGTCTGAGAAAGTAGAGTAACAGTAGACTTTCCCATCTTACCTGCTATTCCCTGAAGCAGGCCACACACGTTGAATATGCTCTTCTTCAAGATACTCTGGAAGCACATGCTGAAAACCGAAAGGATGCCCACCACAGAAAGGAGGAAGATTGCGATGACTAGAAATATAACAGTGGCTTGCCAGAAGCCACTAGCTATTTCCATGAAGTCTTTGGCGTAAGGCCCACACTGGACCACCTTCTGCTGTGCCACCTTGAGGCAGCGGTTATAAATACCCAGGGTGCGCTGGTCACTTCGGTGGGAAGTGGTCACAGTGAAGTTTAATTCAGATCCTTCTGGATATCCCACGAGCCATTCAGCGCTCATGAACGCCACCAGCTCAGCAAATGCTACCACAATACTCATCAAGGTCCATAACATGGAGCGGCATGTGACTATGACGTGACACATTGTGAAGAACCTTGATGCAGGCACTTGATGGGAAGTGGCTTCTTCTGTGTTAAGGTCAAGTGGCACGTCAATGAAGGCCCATTGGTTTTATCATAACAGCCGAATCAGATTTCTTCAAATTGCACCACAGAAGAACTCCTGAGCTCTTGAAGCGTCCTAAAAGTATCCATGTGCTGATCAAACCTAGGAAAAGAGAAAAGGAAATTTTTTTTAAGAGAAAGTTAAAATCAAGAACATAGATCTAGATTGCTTGAGAGCTCTAAATAAGCAAACTAACCTCTGTACAAGGAACAAGACAGTGGCTGCGTCCGAAACCGCCTACTACTAAGTAGTTACTGCATTTGATTTTTAATGTACTACTCAGCTGTTAGAAAAGTACGTTCTATACAGTACGAATGTCAGTAGTATGAATGGAACCCGGAAGCACTACATCCGCCATTTTGTCATGATCATGTGACCTACCTGCGTCAGTTGCATCGCTTAACTCCCATGCATGAGTTCTCTCACAGGGCATCAGGGGATAGCATAGCGTGCAATAAATGCTCACTTCAGAATTTTGGTGGAAGTAGTAAGTCATCATGCTCAATAGTAGTCATCAATTCACCTAAAGCGCATGTGATTGTGGGGAAAACTGGAGCACCCAGAGGAAACCCACGCCAACTAGGGGAGAACATGCAAACTCACACGGAAATGCCAACTGACCCAGCCAGGATTCTAACCAGCGACCTTCTTGATGTGAGGCAACAGTGCTAAAATTTCCCAGAATACACCAGCCACAACGGCAGTATAGCTGCACCCGGAAGTATGGAGAACCACAAATTAGTATTTTTGTCATTATTACAAATTTTTACAACAAACAAGCATATGTTTTAATATATTCATAAACGTGCTTGTGTTTTACCGTCATGCTTTAAAAAAATGCTTAAATAAATAAAATAAAATTAATTTTGCCATCTATAATCCATAATAATAACTCCTGTGTAGTAGTCACACAACATTCTGACACTCAATGACACTCGAATACCCTGACAGAAAAGTCTAGTGGCTGGGAATGACCTGTTTACAGTGTCTAATATAATGTTAATGTTGTGTTGTGTATTTACATAGATGAATATGGCCACTGTGTGAATGCACAGTACAGTTACGATCTTATTGCCACATTATATCGTTTTGATTACATGATATATGCCCTCAGTGATATCCTGAAGATAAATACCAAAAAATAACACAACAGGAATAATTACAGCAGTTGCGATCATCTGATCTCATATGAAGCATGAGATAGCAAAGACATATGATGACGTGTGCAGACAGGTGCTGTAGTGTGTGTCCCATTTCTTAGGGGTTAAATTTTGAAGCCCTTCCCCTTCACACTCGGTTTTAAGGGCCAAGGGGAAGGGGTAGGGGTACAAAAAGAGAATTGTGATTGGGCCAGAGCCTTGCATATACATGACCACAAACCATCTTTTTCACATATACGTTTTGGGCTTTTTAAACACTTCACCTCTGTATCCTTTAGATCAAACTCTATTTTAAATAGAAATGGACAACCCATCATTTTCACAAATCTTAACAGCTGAATTTTAGCACACAATTGAATGAGCATTATCAGTGGTTATTAGCTGATAGACATGGGCCAGTAGGGGCCTTCTACAGATACTGTTAGGCTCAGAAATGCATCGTTGGATTTGCTCTTCAGTGTTTGGACTCTCAGTAGTGATTTTTAAACCACACTGAACTGAGCTAAACTGAACTTAAACACTAAAAACTGAACTACACTGTTCCAATTTACTATGACCTTTAATGTGAAGCTGCTTTGACACAATCTACATTGTAAAAGCGCTATACAAATAAAGGTGAATTGAATTGAATTGAATTTAATAGAAGGCTGTTATCATCTTTCCACATTGTTAATCAGCTATAGATCACATATGGCTGTGGCTGGAAGTTAACGAGAATTATTTATATTATTTATTAAATTTCCCATTAATTATATTTTATGAACATCTACCCCTACCCTGACCCTAAACCCAACCGCCATAGTAAAGTAAAAACAGATCTGGATCTGGAGTCTTCTCTGTTAGTATAGCGGATTAACCATGATAATTATTTATATTATTTAGAAAATTTCCCATTAATTGTATTTTATTAACGTCTACCCCTACCTCAACCCTAAACCCAACCATCAGAGTAAAGTAAAAACAGATCTGGATCTAGAGTCTTCTCTATTAGTAAAGCTAATTAACCATGTGGATGGATGATAACAGCCTTCTGAGCTTTCAGTAGCTGGCCCATATTTATCAGCTGATAACCACTGATAAAGCCCATTCATTCGAGTGGTAACATTCGACAGTCAGTTTGCTGGATTCGAGTCCTAAATCTGCTAACTGCTGATCTGTCTGGATTTTTGTGTTTAAGTTTTGTTATTATAATATAGTAGGGCATATAAGTATTCAACACGTAAAGTTTTTCCAGAGAATAACATTTCTAAATGAGCTGTTGACATGGAATTGAACCAGATTTTGGTTCAAATATAACAGAAAAAATAAAACAGAAAAAATCTGAAAACATGGTTATGTGTAATAACAATGGAATGCCAGAAGGAGAATGTACTAAACTACTAAAATGTATTTAATATGTCAAAATTTTGATGTTTCTATGGGTCTCATCTATCAAATATAATCTTTATTTTGTAATTTCTGTTGGATTTAATTCAAGTGATTGGTTTTCTACAGCTTGATTTTCTTTCTCTGAAACAAGTTGAGAGATTCATTGCCTGTGTTTTGGATCATTGTCTTGTTGAAATGTCCACTCTGGTTTCATCTTCATCATTCTGCTAATGTAGATGTCTGACTGAAGAAGCTAATACTAATCTACAATGATGAATGGCAGAGGGTTGCTGAAGAACTATCGAGAGATTACAGCTGCTGTCTTGGCTTTCACTGCCGAACACCTCTGTTTCTTCATGTGTTTTTTTCTCCTGTGTCAGTTCATTTGTAAACCAATCAGTTTTGTTTTCTTTGCATATATGGATTTATTTGGTTGTTACCAACATCCTGTTAAAATGTCAAGTCAACAACACTTTTAGAAATATGTTTTCTGAAAAAAAAGGTGACGTGTTAAATCCTTTTCCCCCCACTGTATACATATATATATATATATATATATATATATATATATATATATAGTAGGAGTCAAATTACGAATCAAGAACAAGTTTACAGGTTTGAAAAGGCAATGCATACCTAAAATATTTAAGATTAGCAAGACAAGATATTAAAAAAAGTAAGTCAGAGCATAATGCTGCAAGCTAAACAAATCTTTCTTAGGTCTGTGTTATGACAAGTTCTTATACTGTGATACCACAAGATTGTGTAAGTAAAAAAAGTCTGTTTGTACAGGCAAGTAAGCTGATTCAACTTCCCAATTCAATCCTGATATAAACACAAGAAAGAGGTGACATTTCAGATTGAAAAAAATCCCAGTTTAAGCAAACTGAGGCTGAGAACATGATGACAGGTAAGGGTATCTTAAAACCCTCAATGACAGTGCTGGGAAAGCAGGTGATTTATGAATTTATAGAATGACTGAGTTCAGTGTTACGTCAGGTCAGAGCCTTTATCAGTTAACACTAAACTGACAGGTAACCACAGCAATATGTCATATCATTGTGTCTTGTAGGGAATCTATATGGGTGAAAAGTAACTAGCCAATATTTAATAGCCATACATTATAACTTCGCTGTAGCACAATGTATAGAGGCAGTATTAGAAATATGAACTTCTATTTTAATGTATATACAGTTACTTTTCATAGGTTACCTATTCAAAGTGTTTTCCATATGCAGCTATTTTGTTTCAGTCCTTAAGAATAATTCTTTGCTCATGAAGCTCCATTGTGAGCTGTGACAGATTGTTTACCTGAATGGCTAGAATGTTTCAGACGTAAGAAACACAAAGAATGAGCTCACGCTTAATTTAATCACACCACATGATTTCTCCAAAAAAGGAGGCAGCAAACTAAAAGGGAAAGTGCCATGGATTCTTAAGGGGGCTGAAGAATGTCAGAGGCTGTTGCTGTGAGATGAGGACACAAAGGGCTGTCCTGCCGGGGAATTAAAAGGCTACTGAAAAGGGATGAGACGACTCTCTACTTTTGAATGAAGACTGAGCCCCTAGAAACGGTTGGTGACAGACTTTCAATGGAGTTTAAGTGCCTCCAAAACAGTTTAAACGCTGACAGTAATACTTCAGTGTAGTCTTGGAATGTCCTACAAAATGATAAGGATGGTCCAAAGGTGCTCATTAACCAAACACAAAATCAAACTTAAAATAGCACAGGTCAAAAAGAGGAAAGTTTTAAACTTTTTTATTGTAATACATTACAATATTGTGTTACTCTCTAAAATAGAAGTTATTCTCTAAAGTAGTTACTTTGTTAATTAGCACTTATTCCTGCCTTTAACATGGGAAAAGGAGAGCTGAGTCAACAAAGGCTCAACTATGTTTGTCAGTTCCTCAATCGTACTTGAAATGTCAAGGTGATAGAGCGTTTTCTGTGGTAGCTCCAAGGAATGGGCTTCAAGTGTTTTCAAGAATATCTGCTACTCTAGAGTCATTTTGAGTTTGTTAGCTTTTAATTATGTGATGTGGTCTAAACTGTATGCATTTGAGTTGCAAACTTTACTTTTTATATATATATATATATATATATATATATATATATATATATATATATATATATATATATATATATATAATTTTCAAGATATATTAAATATATATTAGAGATATAGTAGATATTTATTAGAGAACGTTGGTACCCATTGTGGCTTTTTGAAAGTGCTTTACAAATAAAGTTGAGTTGAACAAATGCGAAAACTAATCATTCATATACGTTCTTGTTAAATTTATTAGTGACTTTTAAAAAAGTAATCTGAAAAGTCACATTGCTTGTAATTCATTACTTCCAACACTTCAGAAATCAGTCAATTCTGTAATGATATGTGACAAGTTACTGGCTTTACTGGAACATTGTCATATTTTGGAACTGGGTAGCACTCAGATTTTAAGCTGGTCCACCCAACTCAAAACCAATTTGTCTGTATGAATAAAAACAGAAAAAAAACTGCATAATTAGAAACTTTTAAAACTACATACATTATCATTGCTATATGATCAGATCACAAATGTAATAGCTGTAACAAATGGTTTAACAAAACTTTATACTGTGTATATGTACTTGCCATTGTTTGATCTCAGAAACAGGTATACCCGTTGAACTGTGCTTGTTGAAACTTCTTCAACAAAAAATGACTTTTTATGTCTGATGCTTGAAAGGCCAACACATTTTCAAGCAAAGTTACATTGACTGTGTTTCCATTAGCCTTTAAATTGTGGAAAGCAAAATTGAGATTTGAAAATATGCCTAATACAGACATATCAATTTTGAAAAAAAAAAAACATAGGCTCATTGTGAAAACGTAGCCCTATATAAATTTCTGGAGGTGATGAATTATGTAGCATTTCGTCTTTAAAACGAATGCTCCAGGGCGGTATGATTCCATTTCTTTTCTCGCTTACCAGCTGACCGCTTACCTCCATATGGATGGTTTCCCGCTGTTACCAGTTTGACCAGTAGCTCGACATGTACAGTATGTTGGCAAACTTGAGACATAGAGCGTAGTTGACCACGACGATGGGGTTCAAGTCCGGTGAAGAACAATTCCAAAAAGCGAGTAAGTAAAACATAAATAAATAAATAAAATATACTAGTAAATAACAGGGTGAGACTGTTTTAAAATCTGAAAATGTGGTAAAAATCATGCAAGGGCTTTTCTTTTTCTGAATTACTTTTTAAAACACTGCGGTTGGGTTTAGGGAAGTGGGTAGGCGGGTCAATCGGTGCTTTTTAAAACACCATTGGTTGGGTTTAGGGAAGGGGAAGGATGGGGGGGGTCAGTCGGTAAGTCAGTCAGTAAATCAGTCAGTCGACAACAGCCTCAGGTGGATTTATGTGAGAACAGCAGGCACGAATGGCACTCGCAAGAGAAATTTGAGATCTATAAAAGCATACACAGCGGCGTCTGGTGGATTCGTGAAAAACAAAAACTGCAAAACCATAGCTCCTGGGATGTATTTAGCCCTCTCCAGAAATGTATATAGGGGTACGTAATGAGCCTGGGTTGAAAAAAAAAACTCTTGTATATACCTTTCGCATTCACATTTTAAATTTTATTTTTGCATATATAGTGTCGTGATTTTTTTGAATGATGTATCATGTGAAGAACAAAGTTCTGTTTTGATGCTTAACATTGCAAAAGTCCTTTCAGTTTATCAGAGCTGTCAGTCAATAAATGTAAAAACAAAGTAACAGGCATTACTTTTGTGAAAAGGAAAATGAAATATTTTCTTGTAAATAAAAAAAATTATTAATTATTAGTTACTTTTAAAAAGTAGCTTGGCATTGTAACATTCATTAACTCCTTGATCAATTCCTCATTTGTCACTTTGGATAAAAGTGTTTTGATAATGTAAATGGATATATCTATAAAAAAAAAACAACAACTGTAATACCATGTTAACAATCACACAGAGAAACTCCTCATAGACATTTATCCTTAATGCATGCTAAACATTATATTACTAGGGTGCATATCCCTAAATCATGCTTCCATTGTACTCTTTACTGTAGTTAGATGTTCTCAGAAGAACTTCAGTAGTCTACCCGTCTCTCCTGTTATTTTCAAGAAGATGTTTTTCCAAGCAGAGTCTGATTACAGTTACAATATGTTTACCAAAATCCTTTAAAGTTCAGAGAATCTATTTAAAAGACAAACCAAGGAAGTGAGCTCATCTGGATCTCTCTTTTCTTGTTCTGGTCTTCTGAGTGCTGTAAATTGTCTCATCCCACCACAGAAAAAAAGTAAATGTCTCTTTTCTTCAGCGTGATTTTCGACGATATCAAAATCCAAAATCGACTTGAATGTAAGAAGCAGCGAATAATAAAGGGCAAGAAACAGTAAACGTTATATTCTTACCTTAACGGTGTTGAATCGGCTGGCTGTTCGCTGATCAGTCTTTAATTTCCTGATCTGGCGAAGCGGATCTATTCTGTTCTGACGCTACACAACACGAGCCAGAAGGGAAGAGCCGAGGCAGAAACACTCAGTTTCACATTCAGAGTTATGGAATACATAGAAAACCACACAGAAAAACGTACAGTACTTTATCGATTACGGATCATGATCTACGTTTGACGCTGATCTCGCAATCTTTTCAGTTCTAGCCCACTTTAGCTCCCTTCCCATTGTTTCTTCATCACCGCCTCCTTTTGCTCCAGCCCCTCGCCAAGTTACTATGACCCGGAATCCTACATAGCCTATGCAGCCCAAGAAGAAAACTAAGCACGAGACAGATGAACTTTCTTTTTCCCTTTGATGCTTGTCAGGAGAATTTAATTACACGTTCTTACTTAGTTCGAGATATTCTCTTTAAAGGTTATTTCTATGGCACACTTTCATTGCACAAAAAGTTCTTTATAGTGAAACAAAGTTATTAAATAATGATAATAGGTTATTATCATATTAGAAAAAGTTAATAATAGGTTATTATTAAAGATGTTCTTCACAGTAAGTTGAAAAAATAACTATTTACTGCAAGGTTTATTGAGGATCTAGAAATGGTTGTTCCATGCAGTGGCACATTTGCCCCTGGGCTAAAGATTTACAGTAGCCCCTCCTCCCTGTTTAACTGATTTTGGATCAGCTAGCCTTAAAATATATTCTACTGGTCAAAAGTTTGGGATCAGTAGGACTTTAAAATGTTTTAAAACAAGCTTATCCTGCTCAGCAGGGCTGCATTTATTTGATCAAAAATACAGTACAGATTGTAAAATTGTGAAATGTTATTGCACTATAAAACATCTGTTCAACAGTAGTTTATAATTTTATTTAATCCAGTGATTTTAAAGATGAATTTTCAGCTTCGTTAGTCTTACCTTAGACTTACCTTAGTCTTCAGTCACATGATCCTTCAGAAATCACTCTTATATTAATATTTATTGTTGTTATTATTATTATTAATAATAATAATATTATTATTAATTGTAATTTAGTAAATTATTGGAAATTTAATAAACGCCGCCTTGATGAAGAGAATAATTGTCTTTAAAAAAAACATGAAAAAGACTGACCTCAAACTTTTGACCAGTAGTGTATATATGAGTTTGTTTTCATGTTTTTTAAAGAAAATTGTTTTGTTCTTCAAGGCAGCATTTATTAAATGTAAAAAAAAAGTTAAATAGTTAAATATTTATTAAAATTTTATATAACTGAGTTCTTATTGTATGTAGTTTCAAATGAAATTATTACTCCAGTCATTATTGCTTTTATTATTTCCTTTAAAAATAATAATATTAATACTACTAATAATAACAATAATTAGAATTAATATTAGAGTAATTTCTAAAGGATCATGTGACTCGGAAGACGATTAATGAAGCTGAAAATTCATCTTTAAAATTACTGGAATAAATGATTAAATTAAATGATACACTACTTTTGAACAGTTATTTTATAGTGCAATAACATTTCACAATTTTACAATCTGGACTGTATTTTTGATTAAATAAACGCAGGATAAGCTTATTTTAAAACATTTAAAATCCTACTAACCCCAAACTTTTGACCGGTAGTGTATATATTTTTAAATATTTAAATAATATTTATTTTTATTTCTTATTATTATTTATGCCGTAAGTAGACTGGGCTGCAGCCCTGTAAGCCCATGCATTGTTGAGAAAAGACCTGTTTGTAACCTTCACTTTAAAAAGTGATTAGTTACTTTACTTTTAAAAAGTGAATACACCTATTGATTTAACTTTTATAATTATGCACATAGTTTGTTTACTTAATAATTATAAGGCAACAAGTTTCCTCTCTTTTTTAAATGAAGTCAACACATTTTTACAGTGTATGACACCTTTTGGTGTGTCCCCCACTGCCCCTTTTTAAATTTTTCCCCAATCTCTGTTTAATGGAGAGAAGATTTTTTTTCAACACATTTCTAAACATAACAATTTTTATAACTCATTTCGAATAACTGATTTCTTTTATCTTTGCCATGATGACAGTAAATAGTATTTTACTAGATATTTTTCAAGACACTTCTATACAGCTTAAAGTGACATTTAAAGGCTTAACTAGGTTAATAAGGTTAACTAGTCAGGTTAGGGTAATTAGGCAAGTTATTGTATAACAATGGTTTGTTCTGTAGACTTTTGAAAAAAAATATGGCTTAAAGGGGCTAATAATTTTGACATTAAAATGTTTTTTTTTTTAAGTTTAAAACGGCTTTTATTCTAACCAAAATAAAACAAATAAGACTTTTTTCAGAAGAAAAGAATATTATCAGACATACAGTGAAAATGTACTACAAAAATACATCCGGGCTAGTGAGATCACAAACGCTTTAGGTTACACGCATTCACCACATGCACATGCAGGTGTGACCAGAGGCGTTATAATTTTATAGCAGTGAAAGCTAAAGTGCCGTCCAAACGCTGCTATTTCCACAGAGCTTGTTCTGTTTCTGTATTTGTGCTTCCAAAGGAGATGACACAGAAAGAGAAGTGCTTACAGTTTAATTTTAATTATGTTGCAAAGAATTATAAAATATATATAGCTAGAACTAGGAAATATGTCAGTCGTTTTCATGTTAGCTGAGTAGCTGTAAATAATCAAAATAAGATATATGAAAAAATAACAAGATTTTTTTTAACAAATGAAGCATGAGCACACCGTGCTTTGCATCTTGGATCATAAACACAACCAAGCCCTGTGTAAAAATACACTCTGGACCACCCCTTTAATAAATAACTCAATAACTCTAATTTTACAAGTGACTATTTTAGTAATTGGCAATCAGTTTTTCCATCCACATACGTCTAAAATACATAGAAAATGGATAAATTTCGTCACTGATGTTCTCTGGTGTGACACTATATGCTCATTTTAAATCAGCAATCATAGCAAATCATAGCAAAATGTTATTAGTTGGGTCATTCATTTAAGATCATGTGTCTAAAGCCCTCTGTGAAGCCCATGATGTGCCCCGGTTAAGTTTTTGCCCACAAAATGTTCTCATATGTTCAACCTTTTTGGAACCACCATAAAATAAGTTTTGTTGTCCTTTACACATTGAAAATGTCCAACAAGTCCAAAATATAGTATTTATAATTTCATATAAAATAAATAGCACTAAATGTAGATAAGTGTCCATCAATGAAGATAAAGTCTCACACGCTATATTATTGGGTTATTTTTCTTAATTTTTGCTTAGGACAAATATTAGTGAACATTAAACATGAATTAACAGCATGTGGCGACACAGTGGCTCAGTGGTTAGCACTGTTGCCTTACAGCAGGAAGGCCATTGGTCCTGGCTAGGCCAGTTGGCATTTCTGTGTGGAATTTTCATGTTCTCCCCATGTTCGTGTGGGTTTCCTCCAGGTGCTCCACTTTCCCCCACAAGTCCAAAGACTTGTGGTACAGGTGAATTGGGTAAGCTAAAAATTGTCTGTAGTGTATGTGTGTGAATGAATGTGTATGGATGTTTCCCAGTGATGGGTTGCAGCTGGAAGGGCATCCGCTGCGCAAAACATATGCTGGATAAGTTGGCGGTTCATTCCGCTGTGGTGACCCCAGATTAATAAAGGGATTAAGCCAAAAAAAATGAATGAATGAATAACAGCATGTTGTCATATATGTACAGTAAGTGTCAGCTCCAGAGGGCTTCATTGTGTCTTTACTGCAAAAGAGTGAAGCTGATAATTGTTGGATTCAATAAAAACAGGGACAATGACAATATAGACTTCCCCAAAACAAAGCAATGAACAAGTAAACCAATGCATTCATAACCACCTTGTGCTTTTTCTAATACTTTAGTAAAGTATAGTCCCTATCTTCTTTTGCATTGATGTGCAGTATTCACACTTTTTTTGTAGACTGTCACCACTATCTGCAAATATTATGCAGCTTAACCATTTAATACTTCAAGGTTAAGACTGCAGTGCAAAAACAACAACAACAGCAACAAAACATGCAATGCTGCTCTATCAGATACTTTACCTTCTCTCATTGTTACCCAATCTTCCCTGCAGCATTCAGATCACTTTCCAAAGGTTTTGGATGAAATCCCTTGGTGTAAACATTGAGAAAAGTATTGACCTGCCAGAGAGAGTGAAATGCTAAATCAAGTCAGGGGAATGAAAAATATTGCTTTCATGGCAAAATATATACAAACAATATTGTGTAGTTTATTTTCATTTATTTAAAATGTTTTGTTTAAAAAGAAAATTGAATATTTATTTTGTAAATGTCAGAAATAAATTAAACAGCGTGACAACTATTTAATTTGCATTGCAAATAGAGCAATTTAAATGAAGATTATACTCTACAAAGACAGTGATCATTTTAATTTCTGTGCTTGGATTGTTCTGTATGTTTCCTTGCCCATTATAACATTTAAACGGATTGAGGTGAACAGACTGGAGCAGTGTAATCTTGAGGGAAAGAAGGCTCGGATGGGCCAAAGGCCTCATCAGTGTCCTCAAATTGAGCTGATTAGACATATTGTAAATACACACAACATCTCTACTGGATGCACACATTGCAACATTCTGCCAAATAATATGATTGCATGGCTCAGATGGACTAACAGTTTTACTGATACTGTTTCTACATTTTTAGAAGTGTTATGAGTCAAACACAGAAAGTATCAAAACAACAAAAAGGTTTTTCATACTCATGTATCCTGTTTATTTTTAAAAATACTGTCATACGTTTTATCATTTTCAGAAGAGACCCACTAAATGATCTTTGTGTTCACTGTAAAAAAGCTGAGTTACTTTCTTTAAAGAAGTGAGTAATTCTGTTGCCTTAAAAACGACAAGTTGATTTTACTTAAATAAAATGAGTAAACCTATTAATTTGGAACTGCTGACTTAAAGACATAGTTCACCCTAAAAATGAAAATTCTGTCATCATTTTCTCATTCTTCACTTGTTCAAAACCTATTTGAGTTTCTCCTTTTGTAAATAAACTCACTTTATTGAATTTTGTTAGTCATGGTATTTTCATCTGTTTACAAAGTGTGTTTGCTTATGCGTGTTGAATTCCAAAAGTAGTTACTCCCCTCCCCTTTGACTGACCACTGACTAGGATCATAACACTCCTGAACATGAAGATGATATTCTGAAATATATTTGGAAACCAGTGACCACTTTATATTGTATATTCTTTTCGAAATCGATGGGTCCCAGCAACCAGCAGTTTTTGTGTGTGTGTGTGTGTTAAACAGACGACATCCATAAAGATTTAAAACTACATGAGAGATAGTAAATGATGAGGTAATTTTTATTTTTGGGCAAACTATCTCTTAACCTAACTTTATAAATTGCACATAGATCATACTTAATAATGGTGAAGCAATGGGGTTATAGGCTTGTCACGCTCTTTTTTGTTGTTGTTGTTGTTGTTGTTGTAGGATATATTGCACCAAAATATATTGCGATAAACAATATTATTGTCATTTTAAGACCATTTTAAGCCACTAATTATATAATGCCAGAACGACAATATAATACCATCACAATGCAAGTACACTCTTTCAAAGAACACATCAAATTTTATTCTTAAGAATAAATCATTTAATTATAGTGATTTTAACAATTCAACAATTGGGCATTGGAATCAGAATGTGAAAACGCATATCCTAAATAAATAATAATACATGTTAACAAAATATTCATTAATTCATGTTCTTTTCAGACTTAGTCCCTTTATTAATCTGGGGTCGCCACAGTGGAATGAACCACCAACTTATCCAGCATATGTTTTACACAGCGGATGCCCTTCCAGCCACAACCCATCACTGGGAAACATCCATACACACTTATTCACACACATACACTACGGACAATTTTAGCATACCCATTTCACCTATAGCTCATGTCTTTGGACTTGTGGGGGAAACCGGAGCACTCAGAGGAAACCAACGCAAACACAGGGAGAACATGCAAACTCCAAACAGAAATGCCAACTGACCCAGCTGAGGCTCAAACCAGCAACCTTCATGCTGTGAGGCGAAAGCACTACCCACTGTGCCACTGCGTTGCCCGTTAACAAAATGGTGGAAGGTAAAAAAGTAACAGAGGCTACGATATCTGCTACCAGATGAACCGACCACATGAAAATATACTATAGTAATTTAGAGTAGATACTATTGTGTTTTTAACCATACTGACACTGACACCTTCAATAGAAATAGAGATGTTGCACAATCAGCTAAAATGTTACTAAAATTGGTTATTATGTACTTTATTGGTGATATATATTGCATAACCAAAAATGATTGAGGTCATGTCCATGTGTTGTGCGATAAGTCCATATATTGATTATTGTGACATGCCTATGGGGTTATGCTTCTTTTTTTTTTTTTTTTAAGTAAAGTCAACTAATCACTTAATTGTAATTTTAAATCTTTACACTTTAAGATAACACACAATAAGATACACAATAAGATTATTATATTATTCATATTTTTGGAACATTATTTCATAATTTTTTATAATTTTTTTTTTCAAATGTTAGAAAAGATGAGAGATGAAGGATTTATATTTATGCAAAAAATTGTGAAATGTTATGCAAGATGAAGAAATTTTATGCAATTGTTTAGATCTCGCAGATTTAGTACTTGAATTAATCTGTTGATGTAATTTAATACAACAGCTATAGTTACATAAACAACTGACCCAATACTGTACTAAGTTGTTTGCAACTATATTACACTACAATACACTACAGTTTACTCTAGTTGAAAGTATTTATTAGTTTGTCAGTTCACTATATTTAATACTACAGTTTGCTGTAGCATTCATTAACAAACTATTTTAAATACCATAATATATACAGTATAATACACTTTACTGTAGTATGGTTCAAAAACACTATAGTATTTACTATAAATTACTGTAGTATTTTTTTCATGTGGGTTGGGTTTTGATGACAGATTCTCTTAGCACTGCTAAAATGTATTTTTTTAAACTAAGTTAAGCCGTGAGCTGTTTTTAACTAAATTCATTTCTTTCATTAGGAGCTTTTTATGTTGCGGCCTTTTTATACTTATTTGCGATAAAAAAATAAGTTAAGAATTAAAAAAATCTAATTATTGAATTTATGAGTTTAAAATGTTACATTATCCTAATGTGTTTTCTTTTTGTGACCAAGACCAGTTATTTTGCATCAATGTAATTTGCGGAATTAATTAAACTTTTAAAAGGTGTCACTGAGGCAGAAACAGCAAAATATCAATATTTGCAGATATACCTGATTAATCAGCTGTCAGTTTTGGTTAAGAAATATATATATATATATATATATATATATATATATATATATATATATATATATATATATATATATATATATATATATATATATAGTTAGCTGACCTCCAGACTTGATCATTATGTTTGCTCCTGTGAACCGCTCCACGGTTGATTTACTCATCTGAATGCAGCTGGTCTTGACTTGTGATCCAACATATGTTCCTTGGCTTCTCCAGTGTACTTTATGCAGTACTCTAGCTATTATCATTAGAACAGCACTGCCTCTAGGGCACAAGCAGAACTGTACAGCTAAATAAATGACATTAATTCTGTTATAGTACAGCTTTCAACCACAAAGTGTCGCTGTAGACAAACTGAAGACTTTTACTTGCACTGCTGTGATGTGCTAGTGTGCTAAACGCTATTGAGGCTACATTGTAAAGCGAATGGAAAGATTTATATTGATAAGCAGTGCTTTAAACAGTGTAAAACAATCAAGTTTATAATTAAGACAAATGCTCAAAGAGAAGCTTAAAATGTGCTAAAAATTAGCTTAAAACGGCTAAAATCTGCGAGGCCCTAAAGTGTCCACTCATGAAAAATAGTAGGCCTTTGTACTGTATGAGTTTCAGAGATGGAAAGTCATATATTAATATAGTCACAATGTATGTAATTTAAGAAATTGGCAATAGAGTTCAAGGTCATTAAAACGCACATGGAGATTATATTAATTTACATTAAGCAAGGAATTAGCATGGACAGAGGGGACGTGTCCCCACCACAGATTATTAAAATGTCCCCACCAATAATTTAATCGCATTTAAAATAAAATAACGCTTTGTCGAATTTTTCCAGACATGATTACTGTGCAAGACTCAGGTGAGAAATGTACATAAGCAGTTACATTTTAAAGAAAAGTGTCAGTCAGTTGAAGTCAAGTTCCCTACAAGTCCACCATAATAGTAACCATGGATGTGCAATTAAAAAAAAATTAGTTTCGATTTTGGCCTCCACAACGATTATGAAAAAACAACAATCGAGATAAAACGGTCACTGTGTCAAATGCCTTTCCCTTTCCAGAAGTCTGTATTCATTCCTTGTCAAAGTAAAATCATGTAAATTTACTTTTGCACCATAAGACATGCTTGATATAATGTACTTTTTATTACTGATTGTATTCGATTTATTTATTTGTTAAAGTTTTTTTAAAAGTGCGGAATAGAACGTGCTGTTCTGTTTGCACGCTCAGAGAAGGAAAAGAACCTGGACATGTAAAGTCATCTTTTAGCTTAAAGTGCATAAATGGCAATATTATACTTGCAAAAAATGTGTTCAGATGCGGTGGTAAGTGATTATGCAAAAACAATGAAAGTCTTTATTAAACTACCTTTTTGCCAGACAATTCTTTCCCCACCAATATCAAAAGCAAATCTACGCTTGACATTAAGTATTTATTATTGCAGTTGTTTTTATTTATTTACTTTTTATAGTCTTTTCAAAGCTTTAACCGCATAATTCAGGTTAGAAACCGTAATAAAATAATCCCTATCCATAATATTGCTTTAAACGTTACTCAAATGAAATTTGAAGGCTCATTTATTCATTTTCTTTTTGGCTTAGTCCCTTGATTAATCAGGGCTAGCTACAGCGAGATGAACCACCAACTTATCCAGCAAATGTTTTGTGTAGGGGATGCCCTTCCCAACACTGGGAAACAACCCTCTTTCACACACATACACTACAGCCAATCTAGCTTATTTAATTCAACTACAGCACATGTCTTTTGACTGTGGGGGAAACCGGAGCACCTGTACCCACGCAAATACGAGAGAACATGCAAACTCCACACAGAAATGCCAACAGACCCAGCCAGGGCTTAAACCAGCGACCTTCTTGCTGTAAAGCAATCGTTCTATCCACTTCGCCACCATGACGCCTTTAAATTTGACAGCTTTTCTTGATTATAGTTATTATAGGAAAACTAAAACAAAACAAAAAAACATCAAAAATGAAATAAAAAAATATTATATTACACCTTTGACTAAATTTGATGCACTAAATGAACTAAAACTGAAAAAGGTGTAAAAAGAAGTAGATGGAAAAATAATAATACAAATCCTAAAGAAAACAATGGAGTTTAAACACTTTGAACTTGAAGCCCTAAAATTATATTTACAGTTGAAGTCAGAATTATTATTTTTTTCATTTTAAATATTTCCCAAATGATGTTTAACAGAGCAAGGAAATTTTCAGTAATAAAATCAGTTATTATAAATGAGTTATTAAAACTATTATGTTTAGAAATGTGTTGAAAAAATCTTCTCTCCGTTAAACAAAAGTTGGGGGAAAAAATAAACAGGGGGGCTAATAATTCAGGGGGGTGGGGGGGCAATAATTCTGACTTCAACTGTGTATATTTTAAAAATCTAATAGTTGTATCTCAGTGAGAGTAAAATAACACTGGTCTTAATGTGACTTGCTGTGTGAGAGAAAATAATTCATCATAAAATGATTATAAAACCTCGATGAGTCACACTAATCTTCTCTCTGTTCATTTCTAAAGAACAACATGGTGAGATATCTTTAAATAGTCTTTATTAACATCGGGAAATCGAAAACAGAATTTTCCCCACATATAAATACAATCGTACTGACAGTGATCTATGTACCGTAACAGCCATCAGCAGGATGGACCTTTTAAATATTACAATAATAGCGTTATTGAAAATCGTAAGGAATCGAATACATAATTGCATTTGGTAAGTTAACAAACAAAAGGAAGATCCTCGTCTTCAAGAAAAAATCCTGAAAAATGTATAGATACGGGATATAATAAGGCCAATACGATCCAAAAGCAATACACTGATCGCTGGAGAAATCCGAAAGTTGACCGTAAATTTGTCCTTTCGAGCATTTGAGTACCTGACGGATGCATTGAGGTGGCTCACACTAATCTGCCATACAGACGCTCACACTAATATTGCTCGGTGTATATTACAGGCCTAAAGCGTTTACGCCACATCTACATCTCAGCATCTGCTAAATGTCAAGAGCTTTTTGAGTCAGCGGTTGAGTATCCTGAAACTTTGACTGACTGAACATTGAGGCAGTTTCCATGAAGGGGAAGAGGCGAGCCAATAACGTTTGGCTACAACATATGGCTCTGAATATCCAGTCTTAAAATGCGACTGAAGATCCAGTCAGTGTAATTCATGTAAGTGTCCTCAGCAGCATAAGAAACGTCCATTTTACGCCAACAGCCAGGCACACGAAACCAGCACCGTTAAAGAGTAGGAGCCTATCTGCAGCCATAGTCTTTGCAGGCTGCCTATTTTGGGGAGGGAAATTCAAGGAAACATCGAGAAATAAAGAAAATGTAGTGTTTGTAACAATAAAACTCGGCCGGTTAGCAGTGGCACTGAAGAGAATAAACCTACCTCAAAAAAACTAAAATACAAAATCAAGTGCAACCAAAGGTTAATCATTCCATGTAAGTGAGTGAAGGAGAGTCCGACTGTGAAAGTCAGACTCTCTCTGAGCCTGAATTGGACATTGTATGGTTTTTATTTATTTATTTTTTCATAAAAATGTCTGCTTGAGATGCGAGTCTAGCTGTCTTCGATGAGTTTGGCTAGGTTGTCTCTCAGCTCGGTCAGCTCGAAGATCTTTCCATCCAGGATCTCCAGCAGGGTTTTGAGGTTCTTGCGCAGGTTCTCCTGGTCCACCTGACTGGACTCCAGGCGCTGCTCCAGGTCAGACAACTGTTCCTCCAGTTCCTTGTTCCGCATATCTGTGTCCTGGAACACACACATTTACATTTAGCCATTTAGCAGACACTTTTGTCCAAAGTGGCTTACAATTAATGAGGCATTCAGAGATTCATGAAGAAGAGGCAATACACACAAGAACTGCTAATTATAGAAAGAAACTGTAAGTGCTCAGAGGATTAAGTGCAAGAGTTAGGAGAGGAGAGTGTTTTTTACACTCACTGGTGTGAAGCACACTTCTTAAATGCACATTTGAATTTTTTATTACATTTTTTTTAGCTATTTAGTGATCATAAGTAAGTGTCTGGTGCAAATGTACAAAACTTGTGGAAGTGTCGGTTAAAGTATCAGACAATGAATATGTTTTACGGTTGTTATGTGGTGTGGCACACAACACAAAACATATGTGGGTGTTTAATACACTACAGCTATAACAAATTCACAAATTTGGTCTCAAAAAGAGGACATTTCATTTATGAACTTGAATTTTCACCAACATTACTCTAGTCTTTAGTATTTTTTCAAATAAAAATCTTACTGACTGACCTATAAACAGTGTTCATGAATGAGTACACCCTCACAGATCTCTCTATTAAATTTATATTTTCTATAGCATACTTTACAATAGTATATAATGATAATAATAATAATAATAATAATAATAATAATAATAATAATAATAATAATAATAATTATTATTATTATTTATTTTTTTTTTTTATTATTGTCACAGTGGTGACCACCGATCAATAAAAGGACTAAGCTAAAGGAAAATGAATGAATGAATGAATGAATGAATGAATGAATGAATGAATAATTAATTAGTCAAAGCCAAAACTAGAACTAATCAAAAATAAAAACTTAAGATCAGAGTCCAAAAATTGTACACAAATTAATATGTTGGGGAAAAACGCAAAATAAAATTTTAATAAGCAGAAATTGAAGGAAACATAAAGTAAATAAATAAAAATTAGTTGTAAATGTTGAAGTTTGTAATTCCTAAAGATGTTAGGTGACTCTTCATTTTAATGGATATACTGTAAACGTTTAATAAAACTGTTTTGTTAAAAAGCACCAATAAATATTGGCTATATTTACTGAAAATAAATGGATAAAAATATAAATTTCCAAAACTCATTTATGCTGAGCAATATACAATTATGAAAAAAGAGAGATCACTTGACAATTTCTCTGGATTTACAGGAATATTTTTGGGTTTGAGTAAAATGTTCACATTAATGTTGCAATAATTCAAAATATATGTTCAAAGTATATACTGCACAATATATCAAAAACATCGAAATATCAAGAATGTGCATATCACAATATACAGTTGAAGTTAGAATTATTAGCCCCTCTTTGAATTTTTTTTTGTTTTTTAAATATTTCCCAAATGATGTTTAACAGAGCAAAGAAATTTTCACAGTATATCTGATAATATTTTTTCTCTGGAGAAAGTCTTATTTGTTTTCTTTCAGGTACAATAAAAGCAGCTTTTCATTTTTTAAAAAACATTTTAAGGTGAAAATTATTAGCCCCCTTTAAGCTATATATTTTAAAAAGTCAGAACAAACCATCGTTATACAATAACTTCCCTAATTACTCTAACCTGCCTAGTTAATTAACCTAGTGAAGCCTTAAAATGTCACTTTAAGCTGTATAGAAGTGTCTTGAAAAATATCTAGTCAAATATTTTTTACTGTCATCATGGCAAAAATAAAATAAATCAGCTATTAGAAATGAGTTATTAAAACTATTATGTTTAGAAATGTGTTGAAAAAATATTCTCTCCGTTAAACAGAAATTGGGGAAAAAAATAAACAGGGGGGCTAATAATTCAGGGGGACTAATAATTCTGATTTCAACTGTACATAACGCAATGGTTTGTAATAAATGAGTGATTTAATGCAAAATGATCTGTGTGTTAGCACAACCTCTGAAAGACTTTTCAGCACATCAGGTAATGTAGCACGTCAATGCACAAAACCAAGCAGATGGACATGCTGGTTTTCTGGACAAAAATCGGTAACTATTTTAGTCTGGATGCTGAAATATGAGCAAGCTATCAAGCCGTGTTAAGAAGTAAACAGTTACTCCACTTTGTTTTAAGTGTTTTGTTTTCCTGATTGTTCCCAGGTTGTTAAATCTACATATGGTGGAGAAAAGTGGGGTAGAGATATTTATCTTATATTTTTTGTTTACGTTGTTAAATAGTCTGTAGTGCTTACCTTTCCCTGAAATATTGTAAAACATTTGTTGGCTATAACGTCTAAAAAATATATACAGTTGAAGTCAGAATTATTAGCCCCCCTGTTTATCTTCCCCCTATTTTCTGTTTAACAGAGAGAGGATTTTTTTCAACATTTCTAAACATAATAGTTTTAATAAGTCATTACTATCAACTGAATTCTTTTATCTTTGCCATGATGACAGTAAATAATATTTTCCTAGATATTTTTCATGACACTTCTATATGACTTAAAGTGACATTTAAAGGCTTAACTAGGTTAATTAGGTTAACTAGGCAGGTTAGGGTAATTAGGCAAGTTATTGTATAACGATGGTTTGTTCTGAAGACAATAAAAAATAGCTTAAAGGGGCTAATAATATTGACCTTTAAATGTTTATTAAAAAATTTAAAACTGCTTTTATTCTAGCCAAAATAAAACAAATAAGACTTCCTCCAGAAGAAAAAATATTATCAGACATACTGTGAAAATTTCCTTGCTCTGTTAAACATCATTTGGGAAATATTTAAAAAAGAAAATATATAATATAATGATTCTGACTTCAACTTGCATATTAATAATCACATTTAGCATGCCCTAATGGCATAAACATATGTTATGTATCAACATATGTCTGTGAAGACCTACACTGTAAAAAAACAACAACTTTGATTTCAATGGATAAAAATACATGTAAAAATGCTATAGTGAAAATCTATAACCTGGTTAGCAAGTTTACTTAATATTTACAGTGAATAACCATAAATCAATTTTCCCAGAAAGCCCTGAATGACACTTTTTTGTTGACATTACTATGGTTCTTAGTTTATTTTTCTCATGAGCTATGTACATTAGAGTTTTATATTGCATCTAAATGTTGAGAAATATTGCTTAATATGAGCATTGGTTTATGTCTTTCTCATCAACATACACTTTTGGTTGTGTTTTCGTTTGTATATATGATTTGTAGATATTACTACTTCACAACATCATTGTATTTACACTTTAAATTAATGAAATACAGTAGTTTACCATAAATATTAAAAATTGTGCTTTATTTTTAACTTTAAAATACTGGCAACCACAGCTGTCGTTTTTTATTGTACATTTTACATATTTTTTTACAGTAATGATTGTTAAAATTCCCTCCCATAATTTAGATTTCTTTTATTAGAAAAAAAGCAATTGATCAAAATCACAAATATTTTGGTTGTAATTTAAAGTCAGCATTATTCCACCAAATATTACTTCCTAACACTTTTAAATAAAAATATTAGTATTGGTTGTCTAAAAATCAATAGAACATGGTAATTTTATATTTAATTCAGAGAAGCTCAAATAAATTATATTATTTTTTATTTGAAATTTGGAAGATATTTCATTAGTGGTTTACAAAACAACAACAAAAAAAGTAGTTTTAATCAAAGACATAACTATAACATTTTAAATCCAGAGAAACTGAGACATTTCAAGTGGTCTCTTAATTTTTCCATAACTGTATTTGGACTACCATTGGGTTTCCTTAGTTTTACATAAATAAATAGTTAACAATAAGTAACTAGATATTAAAGTTTGAGGACAAACTTTATGGTGGCTTGAAAAGCCGAGTCTGAATTAGCATGTTACTAGCATGAATTAGCAAGTAACTAGCATGATTCTAACATAAATTAGCATGTAACTAGCATGATTCTAGCATGAATTAGCATGTTACTAGCATGTTTCTAGCATGAATTAGCATGATTCTAGCATGAATTAGCATGTTACTAGCATGTTTCTAGCATGTTTCTAGCATGTTACTAGCATGTTTCTAGCATGAATAAGCATATTACTAGCATGATTCTAGCATGAATTAGCATGTTACTAGCATGTTTCTAGCATGAATTAGCATGTTACTAGCATGTTATTAGCATGATTCTAGCATGAATTAGCATGTTTCTAGCATGAACTAGCATGTTATTAGCATGATTCTAGCATGAATTAGCATGTTACTAGCATGATTCTAGCATGAATTAGCATGTTACTAGCATGATTCTAGCATGAATTAGCATGTTACTAGCATGTTTCTAGCACGAATTAGCATGTTACTAGCATGTTTCTAGCATGATTTAGCATGATATTAGCATGATTCTAGCATGAATTAGCATGTTTCTAGCATGAATTAGCATGTTATTAGCATGATTCTAGCATGAATTAGCATGTTACTAGCATTATTCTAGCATGAATTAGCATGTTATTAGCATGATTCTAGCATGAATTAGCATGTTACTAGCATGATTCTAGCATGAATTAGGATGTTACTAGCATGAATTAGCATGTTACTAGCATGATTCTAGCATGAATTAGCATGTTATTAGCATGATTCTAGCATGAATTAGCGTGTTACTAGCATGATTCTAGCATGAATTAGCATGTTACTAGCATGTTTCTAGCATTAATTAGCATGTTACTAGCATGTTTCTAGCATGAATTAGCATGTTATTAGCATGATTCTAGCATGAATTAGCATGTTACTAGCATGATTCTAGCATGAATTAGCATGTTACTAGCATGTTTCTAGCATGAATTAGCATGTTACTAGCATGATTCTAGCATGAATTAGCATGTTACTAGCATGATTCTAGCATGAATTAGCATTTTACTAGCATGATTCTAGCATGAATTAGCATGTTACTAACATGATTCTAGCATGGATTAGCATGTTACTAGCATGTTTCTAGCATGAATTAGTATGTTACTAGCATGTTTCTAGCATGAATTAGCATGTTACTAGCATGATTCTAGCATGAATTAGCATGTTACTAGCATGTTTCTAGCATGAATTAGCATGTTACTAGCATGATTCTAGCATGAATTAGCATGTTACTAGCATGATTCTAGCATGAATTAGCATGTTATTAGCATGATTCTAGCATAAATTAGCATGTTACTAGCATGATTCTAGCATGTTACTAGCATGTTTCTAGCATGAATTAGCATGTTATTAGCATGTTTCTAGCATGAAATAGCATGTTGTTAGCATGTTTCTAGCATGAATTAGCATGTAACTAGCATGATTCTAGCATTAATTAGCATATAACTAGCATGTTACTAGCATGATTCTAGCATGAGTCAGCTTGTTTCTAGCATGAATTAGCATGTTGTTAGCATGATTCTAGCATGAATTAGCATGTTACTAGCATGACTAGCATGTCACTATCGTGTTGCTAGTACCTTTCCTTCAAGATTAGCATGTCAGTAGGATGTTAAAACTGTTAGCGTGTGTTAGAATAGCTAGTCACAGTCTCTGGGACAGTTGCTAGGGTGCTGAAATTGGTTGCTAGGGAGTGGCTAGTAAGTTTAAAGGTAATCAGTGATTGGCTGCTGGCTAGACTGAGTTGAATGAGGCCAGACTCTAGTCTGTAGGACAGTCTGATGCAGAGTTATGAGCTCACAAAGGATGATCCAATGTTAAGTAAATGGGAGTCTTTTACAATGGAAGTCTATGGGACAGTTGCTAGGGTGCTGTAAGTGGTTGCTAGGGAGTGGCTAGTAAGTTAAAAAGTCATCAGTTATTGGCTGCTGGCTAGACTGAGTTAAATGAGTCCAGTTAGAAATCTGTAGGACAGTCTGATGCAGAGTTATGAGCTCACAAAGTTTGACCCAATGTTAAGTCAATGGGACTTTTGGGTTTTTTCTGGGTCGTTTTTCGGAAAACCCAAGGTCGGATCAGTTAGAAAAGATATAGCAACCCGAGTCAGACCAGTTCGAAGGTTTGACGAAAGTTTGAAGTATGTAGCTTGAAAGGCCTAGGAGGAGATACACTTAGAAATTAGTCTCAGAATAAGAAGAAGAAGAAGAAGAAGAAGAAGAAGAAGAAGAAGAATAACTAGATATTAAAGTTTGAGGACAAACTTTATGGTGGCTTGAAAAGCCGAGTCTGAATTAGCATGTTACTAGCATGAATTAGCAAGTAACTAGCATTATTCTAACATAAATTAGCATGTAACTAGCATGATTCTAGCATGAATTAGCATGTTACTAGCATGTTTCTAGCATGAATTAGCATGATTCTAGCATGAATTAGCATGTTACTAGCATGATTCTAGCATGGATTAGCATGTAACTAGCATGATTCTAGCATGAATTAGCATGTTACTAGCATGATTCTAGCATGAATTAGCATGTTACTAGCATGATTCTAGCATGAATTAGCATGTTACTAGCATGATTCTAGCATGAATTAGCATGTTATTAGCATGATTCTAGCATGTTACTAGCATGATTCTAGCATGAATTAGCATGTTACTAGCATGATTCTAGCATGAATAAGCATGTTACTAGCATGTTTCTAGCATGAATTAGCATGTTACTAGCATGTTTCTAGCATGAATTAGCATGTTACTAGCATGATTCTAGCATGAATTAGCATGTTACTAGCATGTGTCTAGCATTAATTAGCATGTTACTAGCATGTTTCTAGCACGAATTAGCATGTTATTAGCATGATTCTAGCATGAATTAGCATGTTTCTAGCATGAATTAGCATGTTATTAGCATGATTCTAGCATGAATTAGCATGTTACTAGCATGTTTCTAGCATGAATTAGCATGTTACTAGCATGATTCTAGCATGAATTAGCATGTTACTAGCATGATTCTAGCATGAATTAGCATGTTATTAGCATGATTCTAGCATGAATTAGCATGTTACTAGCATGATTCTAGCATGAATTAGCATGTTACTAGCATGATTCTAGCATGAATTAGCATGTTATTAGCATGATTCTAGCATGAATTAGCATGTTACTAGCATGATTCTAGCATGAATTAGCATGTTACTAGCATGATTCTAGCATGAATTAGCATGTTACTAGCATGATTCCAGCATGTTACTAGCATGTTTCTAGCATGAATTAGCATGTTACTATCATGTTTCTAGCATGAATTAGCATGTTGTTAGCATGATTCTAGCATGAATTAGCATGTTTCTAGCATGAATTAGCATGTAACTAGCATGATTCTGGCATTAATTAGCATGTAACTAGCATGTTACTAGCATGATTCTAGCATGAATCAGCTTGTTTCTAGCAGGAATTAGCATGTTGTTAGCATGATTCTAGCATGAATTAGCATGTCACTAGCATAACTAGCATGTCACTATCGTGTTGCTAGCACCTTTCTAACAAGATTAGCATGTCAGTAGGAAGTTTAAACTGTTAGCATGTGTTAGAAAAGCTAGTCACAGTCTCTGGGACAGTTGCTAGGGTGCTGAAATTGGTTGCTAGGGAGTGGCTAGTAAGTTTAAAGGTAATCAGTGATTGGCTGCTGGCTAGACTGAGTTGAATGAGGCCAGACTCTAGTCTGTAAGACAGTCTGATGCAGAGTTATGAGCTCACAAAGGATGATCCAATGTTAAGTAAATGGGAGTCTTTTACAATGGAAGTCTATGGGACAGTTGCTAGGGTGCTGTAAGTGGTTGCTAGGGAGTGGCTAGTAAGTTAAAAAGTCATCAGTTATTGGCTGCTGGCTAGACTGAGTTAAATGAGTCCAGTAAGAAGTCTGTAGGACAGTCTGATGCAGAGTTATGAGCTCACAAAGTTTGACCCAATGTTAAGTCAATGGGACTTTTGGGATTTTTCTGGGTCGTTTTTCGGAAAACTCAAGGTCGGATCAGTTAGAAAAGATATAGCAACCCGAGTCAGACCAGTTTGAAGGTTTGACGAAAGTTTGAAGTATGTAGCTTGAAAGGCCTAGGAGGAGATACACTTAGAAATTAGTCTCAGAAGAATAAGAAGAAGAAGAAGAAGAAGAAGAAGAAGAATAAGTTTAAGATAGATAACAGTATGCTGGCTTTTCAAGCCACCATAATAAAACCTTAAAGACAGTCCTATTATCAGCTGAGGAAAAAAAGCTATATATGCTTTTGTTGAACCAATCTTATTGCATTAACTCATAGAAAAACTACATTACCCATGATGCTGTACGTACATAATGCAATTGTGTAATTTACAGTGCTTCGAAGGATTGTAGTTCTTTCCCTTCATAAAACATTTAATCTTTTCCTTTAACTTTGATTTTCATTTTCATACAATTTTTGCGAAATCAAATGTCATAATGTTATGATTGTCCTTCTAGCTCTTTTGGTTCATGGCTTATTACACTTTAACAAAGAAGTTTTTTGTCAATTTGAGAAAGTGATGGGAAGATTGATGGTTAGCGCTGCTAAAAAAGCGGACAGGTCCTGAAGCACTCTTTTTGTACATACAGCACTATGATCCTTCAAGGACAGTTCTTACTTCTAATTTTTTGGTGAGTTCATCTTTTTGAGCTTGAAGCTGCTTGGCGTTTTCTACTTCTTCTTTCAATCGCACCATTTCCTAAGAAAAACACAGCAGAAAGATGCATTCTTTCATAAAAATCTGAATAAAGGAAGCATGCAAAAATGAAAAAATTAAATGATATCACGACAATAAAAAAATAAACCATACCTCTTCCTTTGCCCTTAGAGTGCATTCCAGCTCCTCTATTGTTTGGTTCAGCTCCGTTTTCTGGGATTTGATCACGTTGGTTTGACTACTTTGACTTTCCAATTCTGAAACCTTCAGATCAAAAAAAAAAAGATCATACATTTATTTAGTTACAAAGATCAAACCTGAGGAGGAATTTGCTACAGAACTTTCTCATAGATCATGATATCTGGCTTCAATTAGTAGCATAAAAATTAATAATCTGCCTGCAACAGTATTAATAGACGGTTACCAATTTTGACAGGAAAGTTTGCTTAATTTGATTAAATTTGACAATAAACATTAAAGCAATTCCATGCAAATGTCACAAAGTTTTATGTGCAGACTTGTGTTTTACAGTACTGTAAAAATTCTCAAAAAAGTCTCTGACTTTTCGAACAATGATTTACCAAAATCACACAAGTGCCAATTTCAAATCTGTCACATCCATAAAGAAACTTTTTCCTCATAAATGCAAAAATGTAAAATGAAAATCAATCATTTTTGTTCTACACTACCTGACAAAAGTCTTGTCACCTATCCAAGTTTTAGGAACAACAAATAATAGCTTGAATTCTAGTTGATCATTTGGTATCAGAAGTGGCTTATTTGAAAGGCAAAGGCCTGTAGATTACGCTTATTTGACCAAAATAAAATATGATCATGCCTTGATATTGAATTATTTCATTAGGACAGTAAGGTCTGACTTTGCTTAGACAAAAGTCTTGTCACTTAACAGAAATAAAATACAGTATAGAATATAAAGCCATGGTGCAGTAGAAAAAGAATGAACATTGTGCAGGACTCCCATGAGCTTGGAGGACTGCATCCATATATCTCTGCAATGACTCAAATAACTTATTAATAAAGTTATCTGGAATGGCAAAGAAAGCGTTCTTGCAGGACTCCCAGAGTTCATCAAGATTCTTTGGATTCATCTTCAATGCCTCCTGGTTCATTTTACCCCAGACATGCACAATAATGGTCATGTCAGGTGACTGGGCTGGCCAATCCTGGAGCACCTTGACCTTCTTTGCTTTTCAGGAAGCACTGCTGAGGAATCTGCCCTCTCCTGTGGTTTGAAATGTAGTGGGCAGCACAAATGTCTTAAAACCTCCAGCTGTTTTTTAGCCATCCACTCTGCTGATCTGTCGCACGCCCCCACACCGAATGTAACCCCAAACCATGATTTTCCTTCACTAAACTTGACTGATTTCTCCAAGAATCTTGAGTCCATGCGGGTTCCAATAGGTCTTCAGCAGTATTATGCAGTTCAACAGATGATTCATCGGAAAAAATCTACCTTCTAATGATCAACTTGAAGTCAAGTTATTATTTGTTGAACTGGGATCGATGACAAGACTTTTGTCAGGTAGTGTATAGTGGGACAGTTTTCATCTTTTTGATAAGAATAATTTCTTTTGTTTAATTTACAGAATTTACAGAATTTCTACAAAGTTTTTGTATACTGTAAACGTGAATACTTTTTTGGTCACGTCCATAAAGTATGTTTATTTTCCTCATTTAAAATATAAAAGATGTTTACAGAATGCTATATTTCTGATCCCATCACTCTGTGTTTTTTTTTTTTTTTTTTTTGAAAATATAAACAGATATTTCTATATAAACAGATAAACTAGATTAAAGACCTATCTGTTTAGTAAAACATACACTCAGTGCACCACTTAGTGGGTTTCCACACAGGTTTCTGCATCTTGTTTATATACACTATGAACAGCAGCTACACTAATTATTCTCTTTATTCTCCATTTCCACCTGGGGATACTCTTCCCAAGGCCCTCAGACTATGCAGAGTCACTGATTCGATCCATGACCAACGACGAGATTATCCCAAGGTTTCCATATCCTGGACCAGGCTGTATCCTGAGCAGCGTGGTGGTCATGGAGGAGTGGAACATGAGACTGATTCCTGTGATGCTCCAGAGACAGACGAGTCTTCGCTGAGGCCAGCTTCCAGCTTCCGCCGCTGAGACTGCAGCTCTGCACAAGAAGTTTGGCCAGCGGAGAAATTAAAATGGTCATGTCCAACTGAGTCTGGTTTCTCACAAGGTTTTTTTTCTTCACTTCGCCAATTAGTGAAGTTTTTTTCCTTCTCCACTGTCGCCACTGGCTTGCATGGTTTGGGATCTGTAGAGCTGCGCATCGTTGGATTTGCTCTTCAGTGTTTGGACTCTCAGTAGTGATTTTAAAACACACTGAACTGAGCTAAACTGAACTTAAACAATACAAACTGAACTACACTGTTCCAATTTACTTTGACCTTTTATGTAAAGCTGCTTTGACACAATCTACATTGTAATAGCGCTATACAAATAAAAGTGAATTGAATGAATTGAATATTTCAATATAATGTTAACATATACTTTCTTTGTAGGTATGTTTTAAGATTTTACTCCAAATGTCACATCCATAACGCTGGAATTGCTCATCAGCATTTAAAAACCAAAAGTCTTTTGAAATCTTTCCTTTAATATCAAGCATTTTGTGAGTGAGAAGAACGCCAGCAATTCCGCCGTTGTCACCGCAGTTCAAGATAAACGAAGATCTGTCTAGATGTACTGAACCCCAGGATATGTCATAATCAACTGATAAAGGTCAAGCATCTCCTACTCACTCGTTTGTGTAGCCTTTCAGCCTCCTCCTGATAAGCGGCGAGCTGCTGTTTCCATTGTTTGACATTGGCTGTAGACTCCAGCAGAGCAGCTGTGAGCTTAGCATTGTTGCTCTTTAGCGCTGCTAGCTCTGCCTCCCAGTGTTTGTTGGTAGTTGGGCTGTAAAAAAAATTTAAAAACATTACAGTCAAAGTCAAAAGACATACAACTATCATTGATTGGTATCCTTGACTAAGGATTCAGTTAAAGCCTATGGAAGACAAATCCTTAGCCAAAACAACATAATGCTAACGCTCCAGCTTTATTAGTACACAAGAAGATGAGACATTTTTATTCAGGATGATAAAGAGAGGCTTTTCACTATCCTGATTAAACTGCTATTGTAGAAAAATGACTTAATATTTTAGTAATCAACATCACAATGGATAAACTTTAACAGAGAAGCCACAGACAATTTTATGACAGGCAGGATACAATGTACAGCATTTCTCCTTCCTTTAAGGTCACTTAATATTGCACCCACAACTCAGAAAGCCAATGGACATTAAGGCTATAATTTGATTAGTTATGAAAGGCACTTATAATCCAAGCTGTCATGCTTTTCACAATGGTAGAGCCACAGACCATTACATCTCCAAAATTCAGACCAATTTCTAAATAAAATGATAGCTATGAAGTATGATTTCATGTATACACCCTCACTAGCTTTGATATTGTTTGCATTTCATTTAGCAGACACCATATTTTTTCATAAAATAAACAACTATCATATAAGATGTATGGACTACCAAAATATATGACTGTTAATTAAATAAATTAGTAATTAATTATTATTTTAATGTTTTTTACAGTACAGAATAAAACAGCAATGATTACATGTTTTATTGAACTTTAATAAAATATTACACTACCATTCAAAGGTTGCTGGATAATATTTTTAAAGATAATTAATATATTCAAACGTTTATTCAGCAAGGGTATTAAATTGAGCAGAAGTGACAGTTGAGATGTTTATAATTTTACAAAACTATTCATTTGAATCTATTTGCGTGCAATACATTAAAAATAAGAATGGAATAACACATAAAAATAAAATTTTTTTCTAGAGCACCAAAATCAACATAAAATGATTACTGAAGGATCATGTATGAGGTGATCATCAGCAATGTAGCCCTCGTGGATCACTCGGGAACACTCCCTGTCATTCAACTGAACTACAACTCCCATTATGGACTGCAGGCACACACCTTTTCGATTCATCTCCTGACTATACACACACAGCTGAAGGACATCCAGTGCTGAGTCTAGTTTCACTGTAGTGTACTTTTCTAAGTGTTATTCATTCATTTTCTTTTCGGCTTAGCCCTTTTATTAATCTGGAGTCGCCACAGCGGAATGAAGTGCCAACTTATCCAGCACATGTTTTACGCAGTGGATGCCCTTCAAGCTGCAACCCATCACTGGGAAACACCCATACACACTCATTCACACACACACTCTACAGACAATTTAGCTTATTCAATTCACCTATAGTGCATGTCTTTGGACTTGTGGGGTAACCCACTTTCACTAGTGGTGGGCAAAGCGAGGCTTTATGAAACACTGAAACAGTCGAAGTGAATGTGTCGAAGCTTCGAAACATTTCAAAACCCATCTCTACAGTGACACATAGTGGTCACATTTAAGCTGGAACAGCTTCAGCAAACAAACAGTTCAGCAAATTGAGGAATTATACCCTATGTTGTAGAGTTATGGTTTCAAGTGATTTATTAAAGCGGCGAGAGTTCCAGACTAGCATGCAGAGGTAATGTGTTAGAATCCAGGGTGATGCAGCTATTGAAGTTTTTAAATGCTCTGTTCTTGTAACATGTTTTGTTTTGGTCTGACATCCCAAAAAACACTTTGTCAATAAATATGCCTTGTTTTGGTAGCCTACATGAGATTAAGAGATTTTTCCAACCCTGTAAGTCAAAAGGAGATTCGCCAGGTCTCGAAACACTTCTGAAATGATTTATGCTTTTAATTGCTTTAGTAACACAACCTGGTGTTTCAAAACTCTTTAGTCACGTGACCTGATTGATACAAATCATCTTAGTCACGTGACCTGGGTGTTTCAGACCATGCTTCGCTGCAGTGTTTTGAATCACTTGCGCTTCGGGATCTCGACACTGTGTCGAAACATCAGCTTCACGTCAGCCATCTCTATATTTCACTAATATTATAATTTTACTGTATTGACCAAACAAATGCAACCTTGGTTACCATATGATTTTTTTCACAAACCCAAGACATTTAATAGTTATTATGCAATTGTACTGAACACTCTTAAAAACAAAGGTTCTCTGTTTGTATCGGTGGGTCCGTCCATAATGAAACTTTAACATCTATGTCATCTATTACACAAATAAATGTTCTTCACACTAATTAACAATGTTATTTTTTATAATAGATCAACTGTAAAAATAACCTTATAACTGCTAACTATTTTTATGAGTGTATATGAAAGGTGACATCGGACAAAATGTTCACTTTTTGTGTATTTAGTTACTTTTCTGCTGCCTTTGCCATCTCATAAAAGTTGAAAATAAAACATGCAGCAGATTTGCTATGATCTGAATCTAAATATGTGTCATAATTTTATCTGATTTATATTCGTGCCAGTTTGTAAATAAATGTAAATAAAATGGTGTTTATTTACACAACCATTGAGAAATGTAACCAAAGTTAGATATAACAGATTTTATCAAAACCCTAAGAATTATATGAACTTGAGCATCCGATGTCATCTTTAAAATATTTGACAGTCCAAATATAGATAGATAGATAGATAGATAGATAGATAGATAGATAGATAGATAGACAGACAGACAGACAGACAGACAGACAGACAGACAGACAGACAGACAGACAGACAGACAGACAGACAGACAGACAGATAGATAGATAGATAGATAGATAGATAGATAGATAGATAGATAGATAGATAGATAGATAGATAGATAGATCTTTTACTTCACATTAACTAACTAGATAACTTCAAGCACCCACTTGCAACCCACTGATGGGCCCTTGAGCTCTGTGTTAAAGTGAACATAGCAAGAACGTCAGTTTAACTGTGACCACAATTAAAGTCAGACTTAAACTAGACTTGTCATCTTGTCATTTCTACACTCTAAATATGACATTTGCTGCTTGTTCAAACTACTTATTTAAAGTGACTCGAAGCAACACAATTCTTACTTTTTTGGTGGACAACTTAATTGTTTTATGTTCAATCCACCTAAATTTGTAAAATTGATTGAGTTAACTTAATTGATTAGTGTAGAACCCAGCATTTTTATGTTTGACCAAGACATTTATGGAATACAAGAGCAATTAACACAATCTCTGTGAACCAAGGTCTATATCATTTGCATACACATTACAACAAAAGACTGATGGAACATGACAACCTGAAATATATCAAAATCAAAAGTCAAAAAGACTCAAAGCCAAAAGTCAGAAGCTTCATCAGTTACATAATGACAAAGCCATTCCACCACCTCTCAGTCCTCGTCAGTCCATCTGTGTCCTCAATGCAGCGACAAAGACATATCAAGCATGAATTCACAACGTGCTCTCATATAACACTCTCACAGAGCCAGCAAACGCATAACCAGCCCACGTCTCCAAACACTATGAGGAATCCCATCCGCTGCTTATCATCTGATCACACATGCCACCTCCTCTGCCTCCCGCCACACACTCCACAAACCACGTGCGGAGAAGCAGCAGCGAGTCCTCAGAGCGGACGCCTCCACTATGAAAATCCGCCAATTCCCTTTCATCTTCCCAGCGCTGCCACCTCTGCTGCGGCTGACGCGATCACCGCCTCCCTCGACCCCCGCACTCACAGACAAACACCTCAGCCCACACGCACAACTCCTACTGAAACTGTGACACAACGGCTATAAAACAGCGCACACGAGGAGAACAAGTGCTCCTGAGAAGGAGAAAGAGAGCAGAGAAGAGAAGAGGACAGTGGTGAAGTCTTAGAGCTCAATTCAAGCTAAGAGGAACCGACACTTCAGCCTGGTAAGTCAACATATGCACTCGCAGAAATAAAGATAGAAATGTTGTCACTGGGGTGGTAACATTTCAAGATGTACAGGTCAACATTGGCATCTTAAAGGTACACTTTTGTGCCTTTAAGGTACCACGAGGTACATGTTTGGTACTTTTTATTAGATACTATGTAACTTTAAGATACCAATGAGGACCTTTTAGGCACAAAAGTGTGCCTTTTGAAAAAAAATAGCACTCCAGTGACAGCTTTTGTTTGTTTATTTCTGAGAGTGTGCAAAATATTATAATATTTTAGTATTTAAAGTTTTGTTGAGAATAAATACGGAGTTCTAGGCTGTCTTTTTAAAGAAATCTTAAAGAAGATGGAAATATGTTGAATGCAACTTATCTTCACTTCTGGATTGTTAGTAATTGTAAAACCTGAATGTTCTCTCATTGTCAATATTTAAACTGTTCATTATGTATTTTTATGATGTTTGCATTGGTTTCATGTAATAAATTCATTTGAATTCAAGTCTTTAAGTGTCTCATTTCCATTTCGGATGGTTTAAAATATATGAATGTCACTGTATTAGGTATGAAATATCACTCCAAGAGGAGTTATTTTAATAGGCTATTGTATAAAATAGTGAACATTTGAAGTTTAACTAAACTAAACAACTAAACAACCCATTCTTGTCTTATGAAAATGTTGAAAAACTTCTTTGATCCTCTTCAGAAGTTGACTAGCGCAGATGCACAGAAGCACATGGCTGTCCCCATTGCGTAACTGCAGCTTAATGTCAGCATGACTGTCCTCAACGCCAATCAATAAACAATCTCCATCTGACCACTGCTCTGTTCAACAGCCCAGCAATCAACGCGCCTCTTATTTCACTGCATCTCTGTTAGACGTTAAACAGGTTTCAAACCACCAGTATGATGGATTGTTTTCTATACGCCACATAAAGTGCAGTCCGTAATGAAGTTTAAAGAGTATTAACTGTTGTAGCGCGCATTTTGTTGCACGTCTCATATTAAGCCCCACTGTAAATGTGATTCACTACAGTGTGGCAACTGCCCAACCGGCCCTCAACGCTAACTCTACTGTACGATACAAGACTGCGAGTGAGAGAATTACTGCTTGAAGAAATGCCTTCAATTCACTCGCCACGTAATAAAAGCCAAAGCAGAACAAACACAGCATAATCTATGACCCAAAGATATGTTTTCCATCTTTATCAAAGTGACAGCACACTGGTTTTTTTCAAGTCAGACCCTCTTTGAGAGAATTAATAGCAATATTTTGTTTAAAATCAGCCTCAATTATGAACCTTTTGCTTTTTATTATATAAATGACTAATTATTTATAATATGATAATTGTATTAGCTGAAATTACAAGGTCAAGCAAAGCAGTGTTAGATTATTAGATTTTAGGAAACATGTCAGACTATACATTACTGCTTGTTGTCTTTAATGACATGATGTTACTGAGAAGGTGGAGCTACACATTAAAAATGGCATACTATTCTTCATGTTGTCCCAACATAAAGTTATCTTAAAAATTTCAGTAGATTGAACACAAAATATTAAGTTGTTCCAAAAATCTCAAGAATTGTTTGTATTAGCTCAATTTAAATAAGTAGCTTGAATAAGCAGTAAAAATTTTTTTTTGAGAATAGGACACATTTCTAGAAACAAAAGAGCAAACAAACAATCACTATCTTTGTACAACTTATCTTGATAAAAACTATCCTCCAATGCTTAATTTCACCTACTAGCACCAATAATATTTATCATTTTGCTATGTTTATAAGCTGTGTATGAAATGACTTTAGTTCTGCTATTGGTTTAAAAGTATATTAGGCAGAATAAAAACAATAAATAAATGTCTTTCTATTGGGTCCTTCATTTCTAGTCCCCTATTATTTACTACACTAGATTCCTGCGAATATTAAAGCACCCCTATGTCAGATGTATTGTGCCAAATTTGGGTTTATGTGGTGTGTATTCTGAACCAAGTAGGCTTATTTAAACTAAATGTATGGTAAATGAGTGGTTAAACTTCCAGTTGGGAAAACTTCAGCAAACTGAGAAATTCAAGTGGAATGACATTTAATAATGTATAAATTTTTTCTCAGATTTACAGATATCAACTTTAGAAACACAACTTAGTACAAAAAAAGACCATATACAAAGTCACAAAAGATGCAAAGATTTTCCCCAAACAAAACTCTCAGGAAAGATCAAAACATAACTAATAAAACACAACATCACGAGAGTTCAGCTGACAGAAATGCATACTGTATCTGTAATATGTATCTGTATCTGTGAATGTATCTTAAATATAACAACAGAATTTCAAACAGAATTAGGTTTTGTTGCATTTTCAGCAGTGGTTTTTAACCAGGGGGACTTATTTTAAATCAAAACAAGACAGCTGACATTCCATTTCTTAATTATATTTTTTCCAGCACTTATTCCAGGAAATTATTTATATTATATACACAGTTGAAGTCAGAATATAAGCACCCCTTTGATTTTTTTTTCTTTTTTAAATATTTCCCATTTAACAGGACAAGGAAATTTTCACCAGTATGTCTGATAATATTTTTTCTTCTGGAGAAAGTCTTATTTTTTCCTTTTAGGTACAATAAAAGGAGTTTTTATTTTTTTTTAAAAACATTTTAAGGTCAAAATTATTAGCCCCTTTAAGCTAAATTTCCTTTCGATAGTCTACAGAAGAAATCATTATTATTGCCTAATTACCCTAACCTGCCTAGTTAACCTAATTAACCTAGTTAAGCCTTTAAATGCCACTTTAAGCTGTATAGAAGTGTCTTGAAGAATATCTATTCAAATATTATTTACTGTCATCATGTCAAAGATAAAATATATCAGTTATTAGAAATGAGTTATTAAAACTATTATGTTCAGAAATGTGGTGAAAAAATATGCTTACCGTTAAACAGAAATTAGGGAAAAAAATAAACAGTGGGGCTAATAATTCAGGGGGGCTAATAATTCTATATACAGACTTCAACTGTATATAGTTATACTCTTATATTGTTATTTAGTCTATGCTTCAGACTAAATGTCAATAAAAGTAGCTGTTAAGCTGCAGAATTAAATTTTCAACATGGATTGAACAGTTTTAAAAAAAAGCAGCTTTGTCATAACAGCAGAGGAGCTACATGTAGGTGCTGTCCATATCTGAATATTAAGTATATAAGTAATTACAGCCTTGGAGACAAAATGGTTGAGAACCACTGATCTACAGTCACTGTTGCATAAGAGTGGATTCAGTGAAAAACATCGCAGTCATGTCAGAACAGCTGTAGAAACGCTGCTATCAGTAGGAGCAGACCCGACAAGTTTTAAGCACGTGTCTGGAAAGAAAAAACACACAAAAAAAAGACCATATAACTTTGTTAACAAAAAAAAAACATATTTCTGTTTAAGGTCACATCAGAAACAAACAAAAAGATTGTGTTGACTTAACAGTGGGCAATCTGACTCAGAAACAGATGATGCCGCCTCCATCTTCAAAAATCACATTTGCTCTTTGCTGAAAACGTGCCACTGTATTATATAATTCTGATTTGTTTGGACATAATATCTCAGAAAAAAATAAAAGTACAGTTATTTAATGCTTGTATCTAAAAAGCATGTCAAAAACATACTGTCTGGAAAAGAACTGCACTGTGTGGGTGTTGAATGCGGTTTGGTCCACAGTGCATTTGCGTCCAATAATCGGTTAGTATTTTTTTTTTCAAGTGGCAGGTGAGAGTGAAACATTAACCTAAGATTATGTAAGGAATTGTGGGATGCTATTTTTGAACCTGCAGCACCGGATTGCTCAACTAATTAAAATTCAAACATCCAGAGACTTGAAATGGGCTCTAAATGTTGCCTTTGCAGTCAGACTAAAAAGCTGCTGAGTACACAGTCATGTGAACAAGCGTTTGAATGCCCATACTGTAAAATAATTGACAGTAGTTTGGAAAAGTGCAATGAACTCATGACTATTAGAGCTGACTTTAACCTGCTTTTATTTAAAAACTCAAAGGCAGCTAGGATGTACTGCTTATGGCAAAAGACAATACTTTAGTTGACTAATAATTTATAAACAGTTATTAAAAAGTATAAAAAAAATAAAACATTCAAATTACAGGCATCACAATATTCTAGTAACTAGTAATTTAAATTGATTACATTTAAAGTCTACATTTAACATTAAATCAAGGTTACTTTTTACCTGTATGCATCAATTTCAAAACAAGTTATACATTGGTCCATAAAGGACAGAAATATACATCATCATAAAAGTAGCATACTTTATATTTTATTACACTTTTCACTGACATAGATTTCGTTAAAAAAAGACAGCATCTATTATTTCAGATATTATATATGCTACTTACTATGTTGTTTACAGTGTTGGATAATTCAATGACCAGAAACATTTTTTGTCACATTAAAAAAAAGGAAAATACCTCTCTAATGCATACAATTTCACAGTATATAAACATATAAACACCCACATAGTTATAATTACATTATTTAATTGAGTTTAGTCTGCAGTGCACAATAGGCAAAACATTTAATAAATATTATAAATACTGGCTGAAAAAAATGGCTAAAATGTTAGAATTGTGTTTTGTTTTTTACATAGTTATCATTTTGAATCCTTGCCAACCAAAGGACAGCCTGTTAGCAAGACTGCATATTTGATGCTGACATGTCACTGGGATGGAGCATTGCAATATTGTTTTAATAGGTTTCAATTTTTTTAATTTGTTGTATCGTGAAATACACTCACCGGCCACTTTATTAGGTACACCTGTCCAACTGCTCGTTTACGCAAATTTCTAACCAGCCAATCACATGGCAGCAACTCAAGCCATGTTGGCATGTAGATATGGTCAAGACGATCTGCTGCAGTTGAAACCGAGCATCAGCATAGTTGCCAGATGGGCCGGTCTGAGTATTTCAGAAACTGCAGACCTACTGTGATTTTCTCGCACAACCATCTTTAGTAAGCGTAAGTTTCAGTAAGTGGCAGTTCTGTGGGCGCAAATGCCTTGCTGATGCCAGAGATCAGAGGAGAATGGCCAGACTGGTTCCAGCTGATAGAAAGGCAACACTAACTAAAATAACCACTTGTTACAACTGAGGTATGCAGAAGAGCATCTCTGAACGCACAACATGTCCAACCTTGAGGCGGATGGGCTACAGCAGCAGAAGACCACATCGGGTGCCACTCCTGTCAGCTATGAACAGAAAACTGATGCTACAATTTGCACTGGCTCATCAAAATTGGACAAAATAATATTGGTAAAACATTGCCTGGTCTGATGAGTCTCAATTTCTGCTGCAAAATTCGGATGGTAGGGTCAGAAATTGGTATCAACAACATGAAAGCATGGATCCATCCATATCAACGGTTCAGGCTGGTGGTGGTAGTGTGATGGTGTGGAAGATATTTTCTTGGCACACTTTGGGCCCATTAATACCAATTGAGCATCGTGTCAACGCCACAGCCTACCTGAGTATTGTTGCTGACCATGTCCATCCCTTTATTCAATTCAATTCAATTCACCTTTATTTGTATAGCACTTTTACAATGTAGATTGTGTCAAAGCAGCTTCACATAAAAGATCATAGTAAATAAAAAGTGTCAGTTTAATTTTCAGAGTTTAAGTTCAGCTCGGTGCGGTTTTAAAGTCGCGGTTTAGAGTCCAACGCTGAAGAGCAAATCCATCGATACACAGCTCTTCAAATCCCGAACCATGCAAGCTAGTGGCAACAGCGGCGAGGAAAAAAGAAAACTTCACCAATTTATGACCACATTGTACCCATATTCTGATGGTTACTTCAAGCAGAATAATGCGCCATGTCTTAAAGCGCGAATCATCCCAGACTGGTTTCTTGTACATGACAATAAGTTCACTGTACTCAAATGGCCTCCACAGTCACCAGATCTCAATCCAAGAGAGCACCTTTGGGATGTGGTGGAACGGGAGATTCGCATCACGGATGTGCAGCCGACAAATCTGCAGTAACTGCGTGATGCTATCATGTCAATATGGAGCAAAAGCTCTGAGGAATATTTCCAGTACCTTGTTGAATCTATGCCATGAAGGATTAAGGCAGTTCTGAGGGCAAAAGGGCGTTCAACCCGGTACTAGTAAGGTGTACCTAATAAGGTGGCCGGTGAGTGTTTACTTCAAAAGCAAATAAGTGTAAAATATAAAAATTTCAATAAGAATTTTTCTTCTTATCCAATTTCATGCTAAAATACTATGAATTGAAAAAACAACAATGTCCATTAAGATTCACACGTCATTTAATGATTAAAAATCCCTTTAAAGGAGCTACATTGTACACTGTACACTGTAAAAATGCTCAGTTCCACACAATCGATTTGCGTTAGGACAACTTTAAGTTAGGAATTAAGTTACAGTAGCTTATTAGGAATTAAGTTAGCATATTAGTTTTTACAAATTTAAGTGGATTGAACATAAAACAATTAAGTTGTCCCAAAAACATTTCAAGAATTGTGTTGTCTCAGCTTATTTTAAATAAGTAGTTTGAACAAGCAGCAAAAAATTTTTTTTGAGTGTACAGTAAGTGTTAATCCCAATGTGTGAGCATCTTGCATTGAAACATAAAAAAATTAAACCTCTCAAGGTTGTCTCTGAAAAATAATGTACCATCGGATAGTATAAAAAGGTTTTGCACAGAACTAAAAAGTACAGATCAAACAGATAAAATCAAAAGTCTTTTTAGATGAAGCTACATGAAGCTCCTGTTACCTGTGTGCAAGAGTCGGCGTGGTCGGAGAAAGATCTGATTGAAGCATAGAGTTGGGTGACACGTCAGACAGAGTGACATCATCACCAGTGCCGTTGATTCGGCAGAGGTCCGCAGTGACCGGTGGAGTCAGAGGGGAATGAATGTCAGCAGGCGATTCCTGTGAAAACAAAGCTGTATGTCAGTGGGCTTTTCATTTGTTGTACTATAACATGCACATTACGTAATAGTTTTTACTTAAATATAAACATTAAGCTGCTAATAACAGTGGGGTAATTAGGAAATTCTCATTGTATTCAGAGACAAGAGACTGAAATGTTGTCAGCAGCAGCAGGTCATTGTTCTGTACTGATGGAAAAATGCTAAATATACTGATTGCAAAAAATAATTATGGGTGTTTTTGTATTGGGTGTTTATAATTACTGTACATAGACACACTTGAATGACTTACTAGTTACTCCAGACAAACCTAAAGGTGAGCCTAGACTAAAGTTTAAGTACTTTTTAAAAGCTTACAGTTTGAAAGTTTTAAGTTTGAAATTGAGCTTAAAATTATAAAAGAAACGTTTGACCAGCCTGATCTCACAAGAAAACACAACTACTTTACAAATTGTCAAAAAAGTGTCTAGTTTGGACAAAATTCATTCATTTTTTAAAGGAAGGCGTGCCACTTAAACCCAGACCTAACTTTACCCCTTACTGGGGGATGTGCAAATGGTACTAAAATATATGAATGAGATTGAAAAAATCAATAGGAATTAGCCAGTAAATCAAAAAGTTATGAATTGCGTTGAGTTTTACACAGTTATACAATAGCTTTTAAAATATCAACATTTGTTCTGGGTGGTTGCTAGGGTGTTGCTATGTGGTTGCAAAGGTAATCAGGGTGTTTACTAAGCAGTTAAGGTAAAGTTGCTAAGATAATCTGAGCAGTTAATAGATTTCCATCATTCCATGTAAATACGTTACACTAAGGTGGCAGGACATTACATGACGTACCTGAGAGGGCGAACTTGCCAGCTCCATCTTTTCTAGAGACTTCTCCTTGGCTATTCTGGCTGCTTCTTTGTACTCTGCAAATTTATCTGCGAACTGAAAAGAGGAATAGATTAAATGTGATTCGCATCCTTTGTCATTTTTGCCACTGACAAATGATGCATTGTTGTGAAAAAGTATTTGCCCCAGACTCTATTTCATCACTTTTTGTGCATCTCATACAAATGTGTTTTAGATCTGCAAACAGCATTTTAAAACAAACAAACAAACAAGCAAACAAACAAACAAAGTTTACATAAAAGTATTGATTTACACGAACAAAGCTTTTCATTTGTGAAGTATTTAAGTTTAAATATTATAAACATTTTTTGTTGAGTTTCTGGAATATCTACCTCTTTAAATAACTATATTTTGACATATGTCCATACCATGAAATACAATTACTCATACCACAAAAAAGCCCACCCCAAGCACTCAAACTTTATGTGCACACACAGATATCATTTAGATAAAAAAATTATCAAGCTTATAATTCTCTTTCACTTTTTTAGGCTTTGGCTTCTATTTTAACGATCTAGGCATAAAGTTCACATGGTGCAAAAGCATCAAGAGCGTGTCCAAATCCACTTTTGCTAATTTAAAGACGTTAAAATCTGCTCTGCGCCCCCAGGCGCATGGTCTAGCAGGGTTGTGCTTATTCTCTTAATGAGTTATGGACGTGTTTTGAGCATAACATGAATTAAACCAATTAGAGTCTCATCTCCCATTCCCTTTAAGGGTCAGTTGCGTCGTGCCATGGCGCATTTGCTATTTACATGGCAGACTTTGTAAGTGGAAAAACTGAATGCTTCACTAGCAAGAAAACAGTTAAACAGACCATCTGCAGTGCAAGGATAAAGAACAAGCCTCCTCCATTTGGCCTCCTTACTTTCTCTTTACTTTACTTTTACTCTTTACTTTACTATTTTACTTTCATGGAGTAAGGAAACGGTGTTGTACTCACTTCATGTAAGACATCTATTGAGAGTGTAATCTGCTTAGAGAATGCTTTTTTTACTTTTACATCTATAAATGTTAATTGGAACATATTTAGGGATTTTGTAAGCATCGTTGAATGAATACAATTCGTATACAGTGGCTATTGTTTAATTTCTAATACCATTAGAATAAATAACTTATTTAGTGTTTACTTAGGTTGCATTTGTTTATATAATATACAAAAAATACACAAAAACAAGATTGTGTAAACAAGAAGGCAAACACTTCTTCACAGCAGCTAGGGGCTGGTTTTGCTTGTCCAGTTGAACCAGCATGATCTTTCTGTTCAAGTTTAAACAAGAAAGTATTCCAAAAAATCCCAATGAGGACACAAGCACACATACTTGCAAACAATCTAGCACTTTTAGTGTAGTATAATACATTTTAAGTATAATAAGATCATGTGTGTTTAAATGGATGGATTTTTTAGAATGGATATCTCTCCTAAAAGAAGCAATGGTCACAGTTCCCAATATAGACTGTTCCCATTAAAGCTTCCCGGGCTCCAGGAGGACTGCAGCACTTTTCTAAATATCTAGCAGGGAGATTTCTGTACACTTTTGGGTCAGGGCTCTGCTGCTTCATTAATAATGTTGAAACATCAAGCTTTAAGCAAACATACCTGAGACAGAGAAGGTGCTTCAAATGTTGAGTAATTAGTAATTAAAGAAAATCTATCAGTTTGCCTAAATATAAAAAGATGGCAACTCTTTATAATAATGTTTAGTTAGTTAGCATTGCTTACTGCAAGATTAATCAACAAGGAAATCATTTGCTGAAGTATTTATTAATCTTAACATTAGTTATACAAATAGTTAGATCATTGCCTATATCATTACTAAAAGATACAACTTCTGAATTGAATAATTAGCATTACTTTGTGTTGAAATTAATTTGGCTTGTCTTAGATGCATTACTTGGAGATGACCTCAATAACTTTTGCTGTTGCAATATATTTACAAATAAACAAATTGTGTTTAAGCCATTTCACTATTTTACAATTTTACAATGACATGTCTACCTCACCGTTGACAAAAATCTTGTCAACGATCCCAGTTGTAGAGCAACAAATAATAACTTAACGTCTAGTTGATCATTTGAAAAAATGATAGAAGATAGATTTTTCCCATGAATCATCTGTTGAACTGCATCCCAATCATCACAAATACTGCAGAAGACCTATTGGAACCCTCATGGACCCAAGATTCCTACAGATTTCAGTCAAGTTTGGTGAAGGAAAAATCATGGTTTGTGGTTACATTCAGTATGGGGGCGTGAGAGAGATCTGCAGAGGATGGCAACATCAACAGCCTGAGGTATCAAGACATTTGTGCTGCCCATTACATTACAAACCACAGGAGAGGGCAAATTCTTCAGCAAGATAGCACTCCTTCTCATACTTCCTCCACATCAAAGTTCCTGAAATCAAAGAAGGTCAAGATGTTCTAGGATTGGCCAGCCTAATCACAAGACATGAACAATATTGAGCATGTCTGGGGTAAGATAAAGGAGGAGGCATTGAAAATGAATCCAAAGAGTCTTGATGAACTCTCTTTGCCGTTCCAGATGACTTTATTAATACGTTATTCGAGTCATTGCAGAGATGTATGGATGCAGTCCTCCAAACTCATGGGAGTCATACACAATATTCATTCTTTTTCCACAGCACCATGACTTTATATTCTATACTGTACATTATTTCTGGTAAGTGGCAAGACTTTTGTCTAAGCAAAGTCAGACCTTACTGTCCTAATTAAATAATTAAAAATTAAGGCATGATCATATTTTATTTTGGTCAAATAAGTGTAATCTAGAGGCCTTTGCCTTTCATATAAGCCACTTCTGATACCAAATGATCAACTAGAATTCAAGTTATTATTTGTTGTTCCTAAAACTTGGAGAGGCGACAAGACTAGTGTATGTAATAGGTAGTAGTGTATGTAATAGGACATTTACCTTTTTTTTACCTAACATCAAATTTTAGAATCAAAGTAACCTTAAGAATGATAAGCATTTTAAAGTGTTTATGGCTATTTGCATTATTATACTGTTATATAATCATTATACACGTAAAATCATCTCAAAATGACAATAATATTGCTTATCGCAACAATTTCTGTGACAATATATCGCACAACAACAATTACCTATCGTGACAGGCCTAAAATTGACATCAATATGAGTGTAGTAATTTAATAACTGTACATTTTCCAAAGTGCTTTACATGATACTGTATAAATAGTTATTATTAGTACTATTAGTATTAGCTTATGTTGAAATTAATATTAATAAATGCTTAATAATAATGATTCTAATGTAGTTAAATAGAAAGTGTGTAATAATGTAATAACTGTACATTTAACCTTTCCACAGCGCTTTTTATGATACTGTAAAATTATTAATATTAGTAGTATTTATTAGTATTAGCATCAATTGAAATGAATATTAATAAATGCTTAATTATAAGGTTTCTAACATACTCACATAGAAATAATATATCAACATAACAACGTTATATATATCTTTCCATTGTGCTTTTTCTTGACACTCAAAATTATTATAATTATCTTTAGCAGTTTCCCATATTTGGTCAGTCATGTGTGTTTTCATTTTATTTATGTTTTGAAATGTTATTATAGGACTTGATCTCTGCTTCGAAAGCGCTTGATGTTAAAAGGTTTAACAAAATAATTTTTATTTCCATTTTTAGCAGTTTAAAACAATATATCATCTGGGTTGGTCAGATACATTATGTTAATTCATTCAGTTTATTTTCGGCCTAGTCATTTTATTAATCTGTGGTCACCACAGCGGAATGAACCACCCTACATTATGTTACAAAAAAAGGTAATTAGCTGCAAGTACTATTATGTTATGGCTTTATTTTATATATACCATTTCTTATACAATAAATTGTTTTAAACTACAAAAAATGTTTGTAGTGCAAGCAGAGCTTGAGCTCCCATAATGCAAATAAAAAGTATAAACAAATGTAAAAGTAAAAGACAAAACACAGGCACCTGTTAATTGACAGATATGTTTAACACTGTGGTTATTGATTTTTATTTCTTGATCCATAGAATAAAATTACAAGCACCAAGAACATTTAATGAACATGCACAATGTTATTATTGCTGGAAATTCTAAATATTATGAATAGTTATTTACTATTAAAACTTTCTAAAACAAAATTTCCATTGTTTCTGCATGGTGTTTATAACAGGGGAAAAGCTTGGAGACTTAATTGAATTTAAAGGGCACCTATGGTGAAAATCTCCTTTTCAAGCTGTTTGGACAGACGTGTGTAAGTAGAGTGTATAGACCATCATATTATGGGTGATATGAACACACACAGTCCTTTTTTTTCAATTTAACATAAAAATGGTGGACCAATTGGGAGAGGTTTTTAGATCGACCGCAACTTGACGTAGGGGTGCAGTCCCCCCCGCCCACCAATATTGATTGACAGGCACGCGTCACCTAATCCTCAGTTTGACGTTTCATGTCCGCCATTTTCAGCGTGTGAGTCAAAGCGATGTCACTACTAAAGGAACACCCTTGCTCTATTTTAGATGCAAGGCTCATTGGCCTCAACACACGATCAGCATTCATCACATGATCGCTATAATCGGAATTATTGTTTGTAACTTAGTTTGTTTGTAGGTAGGTTTGCAAATTAGTACTTTTCATTGCGTCTATCTTAAACTTCTCGAGGTCACAGAAGCTCCCTGTGAGTGTGATCTTAACTAGGTGCAGCTGAAAGCGCGAGCGCCTTTGCCTCACATGAGTGTCGCTCCATTGGAAATAAAATAATGAACTTGCCTGCAGGTCACATAACAGAAGCGCCACTCGGTGACGCGCAGCGCCATGCATTTTAGAATACTAAACATAGGTTTCTATCAGGGTACACACAACGGAGCTTCAAGTCGGCGGCTGTCCACTGTCACTTCAATTAAAAGTAACACTGTAAAACCCAACAGTCACTTTATCAAATGAAATGAGTGTAGGTAACTCAAAATTTATTGAAAGTTAATTCTACTCATTTGAAAAGAGTTTTGAACTTAGTGTTGAAGGTAATGAGTTAATTAAATACCTCATTACTTCAACTTAAATAGAGTAAGTTCACAATATTTGTGTAGATTCGTTTTTTGTAAATGGTTTGTAGCAATCAGCTTCCTTAATCGGTTTAAGTTCCCTTAACTTACTGGGTTTTACAGTCCTCAATTGGTTTGAGTTCTCTTCATTTATTGGGTTTTACTGTGCTCAAATTGCTTTATTTACTCAATTGGATTAAGTTCACAGTACTTATTAGGATTCGTTTTTGAACTTAAATATTTTGTTGGAATCGGTTTCCTCAAATGGTTTGAGTTACCTTCACTTTTGGGTTTTATAGTGTACTAATAATGCTTAGAATCCTTTTGCAATTTAATTTGGATAAAACATTTCTTCATTGAGAATATTAATATACCATAATTTTGCTATCCTACCCGTTAAAGTTGCCTTTTAATATCGTGATAATACCATATCATGATATCACAATATTATGATAATACCATATACCATGATAAAAGCTTCCTTTAATTATTTACAACAAGAAAATCTGACACCGTCATAAGCCTATACAGTATATACATGATCATTATCCTTCTGTTTACCTCTATTTGTATCAGCAAAAGCAAAGGACGCAGATAAAAAGAAATGTGAGCTGGAATGAAACAGAAGGAGAGCAGAGGAAGACAAGAGGTGGTGAGTTTTTTTGACAGTGCATCATCATAATGCAGAGGAGAGAAAGAGAGAGAGAGAGAGCGAGAGAAGAGAAGAGAAAGAGAGAAGAGAGAAAGAGAGAGAGAAAGGAAAGCACTGCACAGAAGAAGCCTCCCACGCGCCCATGACTGTATAGCTCCTCATTAGGGCACAGTGTGTAGGTGTTCCCCAGCTCACAAACACAGGGGGTGGAAGCGAGCGAGAGAGAGGCAGAACAAGACCCCCAGAGACACAGGCAAGAAAATGAGGGATGGATAGACCGGAAGAGAGAGAGAGAGAGAGAGAGAGAGAGAGAGAGAGAGAGAGAAGAGGAGAGAGAGAGAGAGAGGAGAGAGGGAGAGAGAGAGAGAGAGAGAGAGAGAGAGGAGAGAGAGAGAAATCCACCCACCTTGGCCAGATGATGCTCGGAGGAGAAACCCAGCCCATACACTGTGTTGGCACGGCTGTCGGCCCACTGGCCAAACTTTTGAGATGTCTTTGTGAAGGACATGTTCGGGGTGATAGTGCTGTTTATTATTGCCTGTGAGATGAGAAAGAAGAAAACAACTGCTCAGAAAAGCCTGTGAAACACACATGTGCGCGCTACAAGGAACAATCTGGCCTTGAGGCAGATAACAGTCTGAAACAGAAACAGTGGTCAACAGCAATAGCAAGAAATGGTGTGATCTATTTTCTGCTATTGTTATCTATCTATCTCTTGTAAGTCACTTTGGAATAAAGTGTCAGCGAAATGAATACATGTAAATGATCTTTGGGATTACAGATCTGATGGCTGTGGAGTTGGTTAGCTCAAACGTAGCCTCTGATATTTTTTTACGGTTGTTATTGTTAACTAGTGTTCTTTTCTGTTGTGACTGAGTGGATTTCTGTTCAAGTTTGTCTCGTCTATAGAAAGACTAAGATACTTTGGATTTATTTCAACGCTGGTTGATTGTGGAAAGGACAATAAAGTGTAGGTGCATCGCGTGATTTAATTGATAACATCTTTACATGACTGGATACGAAAGAAAGAGATTTTATCTTAATGATTTGGTTTTACTAGTAACAGCTCTGTACTGTTTCTTATTTTTCAATGAATATCATTATGCAGGCAGAAAATAGGGATCTTTCAGATTAATTAGCCGTGTCTCAGTATCTCAGTTTTGGTAATCTGCATCTCATGCAGTATTCATTCTTCACTCAGTCTCATATTCAGAAATTCAGTTTGTTAAAACTGTTAAAACTGTTGTTTAAACATCCACTGAAGAAAGAAGAATCTTTATGTTATGAGGATTTCACCCTAACAAATTATTTAAACATATGTAAAATATAAAATATCTTGATAAGTTGATAAGTTACTACAACTTGATGCAGGGGAATTACTCACTTGATGAAGCCAATAGAATGCAGGTATACAGTTGAAGTCACAATTATTAGACACCATTTTTAAAAAAATGAAAAACTGCTTTTATTCTAGCCAAACTAAAACAAATAAGACTTTCTCCAGAAGAAAAAAATATTATCAGACATACTGTGAAAATGTTTACTGTTTAAGTCTGTTAAACATCATCTGGGAAATATATAAAATATATTATAAATATATAAAATATATAAAACTATTCAAAGGGGGGCTAATAATTCTGACTTCAACTGTACATAGTGAGGCAAAAGCATTCAATTATAAATCATAGACACCATCAACCATGTTTTGTGGTTTTTATCTGCTGTTTTGCAACTACGAGGATATAAGGATACAAGGATACAGTCATGATATGTCCCTGTAAAATATCATTAGTGTGAAACAGAACAAAACATTTTTAACTTCATACTGCCACGTAGTATTCATTTTAACTAAAAACTGCATTCAAATGTACACATACATTTTTGAGGTTTCACAAAAATATAAGCTGAAGTATATATGTTGCCAATAGCACAAGTGTAAATGTGATATTGATATTTTATGCAAGAGTTTAAATAAAAAAAAATTCAAACTCCCTTTAAAGTCAGTTGTGCCTTGGTATGACACATTCGCTATTTACTATTACTATTACATCACATTTACTATGATATTATTATCATATACTACTACTACTGAATGCTTCACTTGCGAGAAAACAGTTAAACAGAACGTCTGCAGCACGAGGATAAAGAATGAGCCTCATTACTTTACTTTTACTCTTTACTTTACTCCTTTACTTGTACGCACTCCACTGAAGACATCCATCAGCCTACATATTTGATTTTGTTAAGTGCAAATATTTATTTCAAAATTATTTCTAAATTCAGTTCTAATTTCCAACAAATGAATAAATGAAAAACAATGTGCCAACAATGCGCCTTAACACACCTCCTTTATAGACTAGCACGCCCATGAGTCCACAAAGTGGCGCAAATGGATTTGCTATTTAAACAATGTGGCGCAAACCTTGAAAATTCTTGTTGCGCTGGTCTGAAAACAGCAACACATCATGCCAAATATGTCTTGTGTCTTATTGTGCCAGGTGTATGATAGAGCCCAATACGTACTGTTTTTGCAGTTTTGTGAATAAAAATATCACATATAAAGCTACTTGAGTATTGTTGTGCATCATTGATCAATTTTTTCCATCTCTAAATGAACCCATTTCGACAAATTGGGTTAATCAATGATTCAATGGGCTAATTATATAAAGAGTTGTTCACTTTATTGATTGCTGAATGAGTCGAATAAATTAGAACGAATTGAATGAATAAAACAATGATTTACTTAATGTAATTTGAGATTAATCAGATTAATTAATTGCCACATTGTGTAATGAATTAGGTTAAAAATGTTAACCACCTGACAGTCTTAAATTTAATATAACATACTACAAGTAACAGGGGTTGTATTAAACATTGTTAATGTCTCCATTAAATTCTGCAGAAATATCTGGCTACACACTGTGTGGATTTAATGCAAGGAACCAGGATAGAGTGGAATTGTGTTCAGTCATGGATCAAGTAAACAGCTCAAATGCTGTAACGTGAAAGGTAAGAAAAAAAATGTCTAAATGAGATGGTCAGAACTGGATGTTCACAAACACATAACTGTCTTCAGTACATCTCAAGATATTTCCTGCAGTATAAGCCAGTCAAACGTTATTGATGAAATGACGACAGTCGCTGCCAGTGAATGTGTTTGTGTGGGTGTGAAATCGAGAGCAAATAAGGAGGGAGGAAAGAGCGAGAAGGAGAAGAAGAGAGAGGGAAAAAAGGTCCACTGTAAATGCTGCACACATTCTGTAGAGCTCACAGTCATAAGAGATTCAGAAACTCATCAAAATCCTTCAAAGCAAAAAATCCTATTCTTATTCAGTGCTGGCCTTTCTAAAAAATGAGTATTTTTCAGCAGTTTCTTGTTTTAAGTATTTGAGACATATTTCTATCTATATCTCGTGCTGTACTTTTCCAAGATGGGGAATATAAAACATGGAAGTGATGGATGCACAAAGCAGAGCGGTCCACGAAGGCTGCGTGGATAAAAGGCTTCAAGTGCTCTCATACTCCCACACACTTTCAGAACAAGGCCAATTGGCCACACACAAACGTGTAATTTCAAGCGAGAAAATTGACAGTGGGCTTCCACTGTCAGCTTCCCGTGTGTGTTACACATGTTATACAATCATTCCCCCAGAGAGGCTGTAAGGATGAATGCAGTTCTCTCTGCTCTGTACTTTAGCATTCCTAAAACATTTTAGGTTAAACTACAGTTGAAGTTAACCCCCCTTTGAATTTTTTTTTTCTTTTTTAAATATTTCCCAAATGATGTTTAACAGAGCAAGGAAATTTTCACAGTATGTCTGATTATACTTTTTCTTCTGGAGAAGGTCTTATTTCTTTTATTTCGGCTAGAATAAAATCAGTTATTAATTTTTTAATAAACATTTTAAGGTCAATATTATTATCCCATTTAAGCTATTTTTTTGTCGTTAGTCTACAGAACAAACCATCATTTTACAATAACTTGCCTAATTACACTAACCTTTCCTAGTTAACCTAATTAACCTAGTTAAGCCTTTAAAGGTCACTTTAAGCTGTATAGAAGTGTCTTGAAAAATATCTAGTCAAATATTATTTACTGTCATCATGGCAAAGATAAAATAAAACAGTTATTAAAAATGAGTTATTAAAACTATTAGAAATGTGTTGAAAAAAATCTGCTTTGCGTTAAACAGAAATTGGAGAAAAAAAATAAACAGGGGGGCTAATAATTCAGGGGGGTTAATAATTCTGATTTCAACTGTAGGTTTGGTAAATAAAATAAAATATCATTAATTTTCAAATGCACATACAGTTGAAGTCAGAATTATTACCTCTCCTGAATTATTAGCCCCCCTGTTTATTTTTTCCCCAATTTCTGTTAAATGGAAAGATTTTTTCAACACATTTCTAAACATAATAGTTTTACTAACTAATAAGGTAGGGTAATTAGGCAAGTCATTGTATAATGTAGGTTTATTTTGTAGACAATTGGAAAAAAAATTGCTTAAGGGGGCTTTTTTATTAAAAACTCTTTTTATTCTAGTCGAAATAAAACAAATAAGACTTTCCCCAGAAGAAAAAAATATTATAGGAAATACTTTGAAAAATTTCTTGGTCTGTTAAACATAATTTTGGAAACATTTGAAAAAGAAAAGAAAAATCACTGCGGTGAATAATTTAGACTTCAACTGTACATCTATCAACTGTACAGTGAGCTCTGAGGTTGGTACATTATATTCCTCGGTGGAAGCCAGAACACATACTGTTTATAAGCAGTGAATATCTGGTGACTTCACATAATCCTGTAGAGAAATGTACCAATCATGAAGTTGCTGTTACCATAGTAATGGGAATAGGAGCACTAGAGCTCAAAAGTGATAGTCCACATGTCCATAGTTAATTTTAATTCTCAGTACTCTGATTCCAGCATTCAAGGCAAAATACACACATGCTCATAATTGGTTGAGGAAAAGTCAAAAAAGATGTTCATAACTTCTGTAGGTCAAATTATTCCATATTATCTTAGAATGATAATTTAACTACAATGAAATGATCGCACTGCGACGCGGTGCCGCAGTGGGTAGCGCTCTTGGCTCACAGCAAGAAGGTTGTTGGTTCGAGCCTCGGCTGGGACAGTTGACAGTTGGCATGTTCTCCCCGCGTTCGTGGGGTTTCCTCCGGGTGCTCCGGTTTCCCCCACAAGTCCAAAGACATGCGGTACAGGTGAATTGGGTAAGCTAAATTGTCTGTAGTGTATGTGTGTGAATGAGAATGTATGGGTGTTTTCAAGTGTTGGGTTGCAGCTAAAAGACATCTGCTGCGTAAAACATATGCTGGATAAATTGGTGGTTCATTCCGCTGTGGCGACCCCAGATTAATAAAGGGACTAAGCCGAAAAGAAAATGACTGATTAAAATGATCACAAGACACAATCTGACAAAAACAACGTCTTTGGGGTGAGGAATTATTCAACATGGGCTCATGAAAAAAATCATGTGGTAACTGACATTACACTGTTTACGGTGACCTACACGATGAACTACACGAACACAATAAGTGGTAAATGTATGATTTTAACATGCATATAGTAAAAAAAAAGAACAATACGATAAGCAAACACTGCAGCAGCTAGAAATTACAGGATTACTTTACACACACGCACGCACGCACACACACACACACACACACACACACACACACACACACACACACACACACACACACACACACACACACACACACACACACACACACACACACACACACACAACACAAAATTCTGTAAATAAATATGATATTAATGTTGTCTAATCCCCTGAGACCTTTGTTCATCTTTGGAACACAAATGAAATTTTAGATAAATTTAAGTTTTTACAGTTTTTTCCACACAAAAGTGTTCTTGAAGCTTTGTGTGATTGCAGTTGAACCTCTCAACACAACAATGTTATAAACAACAATGTTTGACTATGTTTTTGGTGTGAGTATCAAAATTAATAGTTTGCATCACAATGCAGATAAGGACGATTCAGTATTGGTTTAGAAGCAAACTATAACAGGCTATGATGTATTGATGGTTTTCTGACATCATCTTTTGTAGTAGCATACTACGGCCAGGGTGGTGAGATGCTTGCGCAAGTAGAATAATACTATGCCCAAACTATTTTAAAAGCTTACATCTGGGCACATTTCATTGCTTGTGTGTTTGTAGGGGTAATCTTTCACTGAATACGTTTACATGGACACCAATAATTAAAACAATTTTAATGTGATTAAAACAATACTCTGATTAGGAGTCTACCATGTAAACAGCTATTTTTGATTAATTTAATCTGATTAAAGTCATAATCAAACTAAACAGAAATCAGATTAAGACATGTGCATTTTGTGACAGGATAGTCTATACACACACACAGCTGTGTGACACTATTCTCTGCACCTACCTAGTCAGTGTAGGACCACAGACACCTGCATCACGAAATGCTGATGTATACTCTCTTATTCTGCATCAAACTCCATTAAAACTACACTCTTTCAGTTCAAACTCGCAACCAATATCTCGTTTATCACGGGGGCATGCATGAAGTGTTCCTGAATAAAAATGAAACTGCCAATCAGCAGTTAAATTCGACAAATCAAAAATAAAACATCCGAAATTACATTAAACTCCGTGAGGAAATGTGGATGACGCAATGACGTTTATCGAACTAAAAACTTAAAAGCCTTAAAAGCGACAAGTTGGCTTTACTTTAAGTTTACTCTACTGTTAAGTTGATAACTTACCTTGGTCACACTTTATTTTGATGGTCTGTTTGTTGAATTTAAGTTACATTGTAACTAATTATAATTAGATTATAAGTAGACTGTTGGGGTTAGGGTTAGAGTAGGTTGACATGTACTTGCAAAGTTTCTTATAGTCAGTTAAATGTCTGTTGAAGGAGCAGTATCAGCAGATATTAAGCAGACAGTCTACTAATACTGAAATAGATTATCAAAATAAAGTGTTAATTTTATAAATATGCAGATAGTTATTTTTCTTACAATTTTTAAGGGAATGATTACTCACTTTTGATAAGTAAAATCAACTAATCATTTTAAAAGCAACAGATTTACTCACTCATTATACGTAAAGTCAACTAATAATTATTTACAGTGTGTCTATAGAGGACAAAGTTTCTTAATTTATGTTCAGAAGGTCTCAGGGGGTTGGAATGACAGTAAATGACAACAGTAATAATAAAGTAACAATAATATTTATTTTTCAATTTTGGTTAAACTAAAAATATATGAGTTTTTCAGCAATATGGGAAGCAACCAGACGCAAGTGTTTGCTAATCAAGCTAGCGCTTAGCTAGTGTTTGCTAATCATCATCAGCATGACAAATGTTTACCCTGTGCCTAAAATACAAATGAAGGTAAACCCAATGAGATGATAAGCATGTGTGTTTGGTATCAGTTCAGGAAATTCAAAATTTGAGTCGATCCATGCTCTTGTGTACTGTGAGTTGCTCAGCGAGCAGAAAGCTTAGTAGCCTACACTGGAGCTGGTATTTGTCTTTATTTTCAGATGCAGACGGGTCGGCTAATCAGAGTCCACGCAGGCTGCTATGTAATCACTCACTTCAGGCTTGTAATTGCATGAGAACAGCTGAAAGTGGGTGGACAGCACAGAAGAACAGCATTGAGGCTAACGTCTCTATTGTTGGAAGAAGCTGTCTGTTTCATGACGTTTTTTTATTTTTATCTTTTGCAATCTGTTGGGGTTAAAAGGGGGGAGGGGTATCGCAATCAAGGCCTACCCACTAGCAATGTGAGTTTGTGTCCGGCGCATGGCATTTGCTCTTTTAATTTCATGGCACCAGCCAGGAATAAGAAAAGTTCATAGAAAACGAATCTATTCAGTGACAGTTCCATCAAGAATGAACATTTTATGCCTCAAATGATATTCAGTTTCAAACACAGACTAATAGTTTTATTTGTGTGCTCACATACATAAGAAAGTAAGTGGACTAAAATGTGGAGTGTGAACCCGCGTTTGCATAATTTTAGCCCCGATATCCATTTGCTGACAGGTTTTGTGAAATTTCCAATAAATGCCTGAAATCAGTGCTTGTTCACATGAGTGACAGTCACACAGTGTGAAATATCAAAGACGTTATCAGAGAGAATCGCAGATGTGTCGCCAATGCCTGTGAAATATTTGGCATGCTGACTATCTGGACCTGTCAGCGATTCATAATCATGCTGAGTGAAAAGAATTCCGACTCCTTCTCTCACTGCTTTGCATTTGGAAGGGCTCATCCCTATGCCCTAATCTCTTCGAAGGGTTTACCCTCCAGGGTGACTGCTTTGAAGGGATGAAGGGTGTAGAGGTAAAAAAAAAATGCACTTGCATTTTTTTGGAATGCACGTGCATGCGTCATCTTAATGAGAAGTTCAAAGAGGTGTGCCTTCGTCGTACTTTTTGTCCACTAGCTGACCAAAATATGAGATTATGAGCAGATTGTACACCTTATTATTATTATTTATTATTTTTTATGCATGCATGTGGATGGACGCATATATGTGTAAAGTACGTTTGTATGTATTTACAATACAAATTAATGTACAATTTTTATTGATTTTGTAATTATTATGTTTCTAACTTGCATATATTAATAAAATTATATATATATATATATATATATATATATATATATATATATATATATATATATATATATATATATATATATATATATATATATATATATATATATGAGACATCATGGTGGCGCAGTGGGTAGCACGATCGCCTCACAGCAAGAAGGTCTCTGGTTCGAGCCTCAGCTGGTTGGCCAATTGGCATTTCTGTGTGGAGTTTGCATGTTCTCCCTGTGTTCGCGTGGGTTTCCTCCAGGTGCATCGGTTTCCCCCACAAGTCCAAAGACATGCGGTATAGGTGAATTGAATAAGCTAAATTGGCCGTAGTGTATGTGTGTGAATGAGAGTGTATGGGTGTTTCTCAGTGATGGGTTGCAGCTGGAAGAGTATCCGCTGCGTAAAACATATGCTGGATAAGTTGTCGGTTCATTCCGCTGTGGGGACCGCTGATTAATAAGGGACTAAGCCGAAATGAAAATGAATGAATGAATAAATATTACAGTAGTTTCCTACAGTTAAATGCTATACATACATTTATAAGTAAAGTCAAACTGAGCATCCAGTTGTCAGTCTGTGTGAGAGCAATTTCCTTGCGTAAAATCATTCATTACGAAGGGCCCTTAGAATGGCCAGCCTTTGAGCACTTCGGTTTTTGAAACGATACTTCAATATGGTGGTCATGTTTGTTTTCACTCTGAAGTGCCCTTCGGAGGGTGATATATCCCATTTGAAACACACTGTCTGTCATTTTGGATGCTTTTTGATGTTTAGTATGAGATGTACTGCAACAGGGTACCAGTCTTGTGCAGGAACTCAGATCTAATGCGTGATCCTGCATTACTTCTTAATCACTTCTCAGTTTTTTCTATAGTAAAGTCACACAATGTGAACACAGCAACTAGATACTACTCCAGATAGTCATGCAGTGTAAAAACAATGGAGATTTGGTGATTTGGAAAATAATGCAGTGTGAACTCAGCATTAAATGGCTATATCACCCTGCAGCCCAAGAGCGGTTACTCACTGAAGCTAAGCAGGGCTGAAAACTAGGAACCACATCGGAAAACTAGGTTGTTGTTGGAAGTGGTGTTAGAGATGCCAGCAGGGGCGCTCAACCTGCGTTCTGTGTGAGTCCTAATGCCCCAGTAAAAGTGAAGTGTCACTATACTGTCAGTGGGCACCGTCTTTCAGATGAGACGTTAAACCGAGGTCCTGACTTTCTGTGGTCATTAAAAATTCCATGGCACTTCTCATAAAGAGCAGGGGTGTAACCCTGGTGTCCTGGCCAAAGTTCCTCAATCTGCCCTAATGATCATGGCCTCCCAATCATCCCCATCCACCGAATTGGCTCTCTTTTTGTGTCTTCACTCCACCAATAGCTTGTGTGTGGTGAGCGCACTTGCGTCGTTGTCCTGTGGCTGCCGTCGCATCATCCAAGTGGATGCTGCACACTGGTGGTGTGGACAGACCCCCTTCATGATTGTGAAGTGCTTTGGGTGTATGGCCATACACAATAAATGTGCTATATAAATACACATTACACTAAATGGGGCCAAAATAGCGACACCAAGAAATTTGCATTTCATGACTCACAAAGTTAAAATAATGTTCTACTGAAAAGAAAGCCGCCTAAATATTAAACGATCTGGTAGTGTAAATATTAAGAGTAATTGTACATTTCGGGTGAACTATCCCTTTAGAAATGTAGTCACTATTTACTCACCATCAAGTAATTACAATTTTCTTTGAAAAAGTAATTTCCTTTTTCTGTTAAACACAACAGAAGATATCTAAGGTGACAAGTGAAGGGTGAGTAAATGATGACAGAACTTTTTGGATGAACTGTCCCAATAAACAGCCCTTAATTGATCAAATGTACCAAATTTTATGTCACATAGAGAACCTGCAAGGAGATCACCCATCAAATTTTCATTTATATAAACCTCCTGGCCAAATTCCCTCCCTGCCCTAAACCATCATGGCCTCCCAGAGTCCCAATCATCCCCATCCATTGAAGTGCTGTATCTCTGTCTCTCCAATACACCAAGAGCTGGTGTGTGGTGAGCACGTTGTGGATGCTCCACACTGGTGGTGGTGTGTAGAGACCCCCCTTATGACTGTGAAGCGCCATATAAATACACATTACAAAACTGTATAAAACTGTTCATCTAGATAAAACATTTAAATAAAACAAAGTACTTAAAAATGGACTTGATTGAAGAAGGCATTTGCTTTGAAAACATTAATGCAGTGTTACATGCTTCACTTTTTGAAAATAACCAAGCTACGCAACGTTGTAATACAAAAATGTTTAGATCATTCTACTTTTACTTGAGTTTATTCTTAAGAAAAAGTCTTTCAGAAGAGTCAAAACTTAATAGAACTACATTTGATCAGATACCGTTGACTCGCCGAGTGGAGTTAAATCCAAGATAATGTGAATGGCACTCGGCAGATAGAGACCTTACAGCTGGCTCTTCTATTGCCTATTATAGGTCAACGAGGGTTCAGATAAGGACAAAGCCTAAGTGACAAGTCCCTGTCATTCAAAGTGACAGGACCACAATCAACCATGCCATACAAAAGTAAGGGCAGAACAAATTGCATAGGAGTAGAAGTGGAAAACACAGACATGCTCTTAAATATCATGTCAGGCTTTACACGAGCTCCTCAATCAATGTAGCATCCTGCTAATACCTTCAGCCACTGTGAGCCATAACTGAAATTCCCAGCAGGGCTCAGACTGGACTTAAGATCAGACTCTAATTACAGCTGCTGCATTGACCCCATTTTCATATTCAAGACTCATAAGGAACCGTAACATTTATGGATCTAATAATGCTTCTGTGAGATATCAGAAGGCAAAAAGTGCTGAAAAATGCTTTGTTCCTCACAATCGATTTGTGTTGGAACACAAAGGAAACTTATTAGTTTTTACAAATTTTATTGAATTGAACATAAGACTATTAAGTTTTCCCCAAAAACCTCAGCAATTGTGTTGTTTGAGGTCATGAACAAACATGCCTTTTTGAGTGTATGTGCAATAAATTTAAGATGAAAATTAAGAAATCCTAAAAGGACAATATTAGTTTTTGGTCATGTTGACAGCTGTCTAAATACAGTCATGATCATTGTTATAAAATTATAACAATACTGTGTTTAAGAGTTCGTGGAAGTAACTGATCAAATTTGTGTGTGCACCATAAAAAGAAATTCTATCAGTCAAGTTCTTTTAATGTACTTTTTTATTCAGATTGATTTCATGTGTTTTAGAAAACCATTATCCAAAGATTTTTTTTAATGTGCAAGAGATAGTAAATCATTTTGTTCTACCATTTAGCACATACTTGTATATGTTTAGTTTAGTTTAGTTTAGTTTAGTTTAGTTTAGTTTAGTTTAGTTTAGTTTAGTTTAGTTTAGTTTAGTTTAGTTTAGTTATTAATGATATTTCAGCATTTTGGGATGCACTACTTGCATCACAAATTGTTTTAACAATAAGTAAACTCAAATTGTATTTATTTAAAATTATAATATAATATAAATTTTAATTAAAAGTAATAACTACAAAACATGTTAACATTAGTCAAAAACAATTGAAATGTCAATTATTATTATTAATAATAATAATAATAATAATAATAATAATAATAATAATAATAATAATAATTGAATCATACAATAAATGCATGTGTGCACTTTAAGCCCTGGTCAGATCACACTAATTTGTCAAGATTTCAGCAGGATTTCCTTGACGTACTGTGTCATGGAGATTCGTAAACGACTAATGGGTGTTGTGACACAAGACTCAATCATTTCTTCTTGTGTAATGTGGCATAGTTTCCGACAACCGATACCATATCTGCGACGCCTCATGACACCATCGCAGAAAGTCTAGCATGTTTAATTTTTTTCTCGTTCTTCATGACGAGTTCCGTCATGTGGGTGACACTGTGCAATAGGAGCAAATCATTTCTCATCTCAGCGGGTGCTGCCGTTAATGCGCCGGTCAGGTAATCAAAAAAAGGCTGCATATTTACTCTCATCTCTCCAACAGTTCTCTCATCCTTACAACAGAGTTGTTTCTTTCGAGGTAATCTGGGAATATGTTCAGTGCAGCGAATACATTACAGAAGCATTTCCTGTCTATTCAAATTTGTCATTAATAATGAACACAGTTTAATATAGGCTTCTCTGAAACTGCGAATATTTTATTTAGGCTAGAAGATTATTTTATTTAACAAACCAACATAATCTCCCAGCAATTCATGTTCTGTCACATATATAAGACTTGTTTTGAGGCACTTCACCTCAAATGTTATTCGTTATTCTTGTTTATAGAAAACTGACCAACAAAAGACACATTAAAATTATGTTAAAAATTATATCAAACGAAATATGTTTCAAAAATATATTTTTTACAAGAAAAATATACCAATTATATTTTAGTTTGTGCCCCTCCATAACTCAACTACACGGGTGGATGATTTGTTTCGCTCTGAGGAAAAGAAGTATTTAATCAATGGTTCACTGTGATCACAAATCTCAGTTTTATATATAATAAAAAAAAGAAAATACAATTTTTTTTATATATCATTATTTTAAAGATCATGTCTTGAGCATCTGATTTTTCCTTGCTGCTGCTTATGTTCTTTTATTTCTTCATCTCACTCGTGGCAAATATAGGCGAGGGATTGTTTAATAAGAAACCCATGGCAGGAAAATAAACATTTAGATTTGAAGAAAATATCTTAATATTAAAAAGGAATCATACGTTTGATCCTATCCATGTCATAAGGAAAGCCCTTAAATAATGTCGTTATTAGTTGTCAGCAAGCATCAGTGTTTATTGAGATTGAAATAAGATAAAAAAGATTAATTGAGAAAAGAAATATTGTTATAGCAACACTTGTGACTTATTTGGGAAATAAGGCTTGTCGTAGACATCACAAGATGACTTATTATGAAGGAATGTGTAGTCTGGCACATTTATTACCCACGACAAGTCAAGATTTTATCAAGATTTTTTTTATCGCATAATCTGACATAGTGACTTTCATAAATGACAATAAAAATTGTGTGATCTTGACCGAGTTTCATATATTCCTTCAAGGTACATAATTTTACCTAATAAATTATTTCCACAATAAACTATTCATCTGTAATTCATAAATACTGCATTTTAGGAGTTTCACCACATAAAAAAAAGATCAAATCTTATTATCCTTATTAAGCTTGACACACGATCATGAGACTATTCTTAACAAGCTTTTTATATATGTTTCATATTTCCCATGCTCATCACAGAAGACAGTAATTTTTACATATTGAATAAATCAATAGATCAAGACAGAAAGACCATCAAGCATCAGGCAGTTGATCCTATAGCATGACCTTATGGTCTACACTAAACTCACTATGGATCAAAGAGGATCAGCAGCAGAACAAACAGTGTGTGGCTGTAGAAGTCAACAGTCACAGTGCAAAGTGCACCGGCTCACAAGTTATTTCTGTCTCTGAAACCAAAAGCAGAGAGGGAGGGCAGAGCATCCCAACTCACCAGCACATTCAGACATGCTGCCAGAGCTATTTTAATTCCTCCTCTGCTCCAGCAGAGGAACCAATAGGATTGGGATATGACTGCACAGGAAACACTCCATACGATTGGCTTTGAAATGTCTTTGAGATTTTGGTGTAGAATTTGAAATGACTGATTTGCAGTGTGTGCCCACTGCTGGAGAAGTGATTTTAGGCCAGCTAAAAAACCTAATGTTAAAAACCAAATGAAGCATTTATACAATTTGTTATTAGGATAAGAAGGATTTTGTACCGTTACACCATCTACACCACAATATATGGACAATATAATGAAAGTGTATACAGCCTATGGACTTACTTCAGCAGAAGTAGATAGGCTACTACTGTCTATTAATGATTTCTGGAATATTGGGCCATTATATACTCAGTATAAGGTTGCACAGCAGTGACCAATTGGAGTGCATGCTGCTCTCCACAGGGAAAGTGAGCTAATCCACTTCTATCAGGGGGAACATGTTTGATAGCAGTTTCTAGCAGGTCGGTCCTGTGCACACTCAACTCTCTTGAGCACAAATAGTTCCTGTTAATTCAGTTGACTGCATCAAATTACATAAGTTCTATATTATATATACGATTTATTTGTGAACCAAAACAGTTTCCACCATAAGTAATTAAAACAATTTGGGTTCTACAAAGAACCTTTCAGTGAATGATTGTAAAAAGAAGCATATGACGAACCTTTATAATTCTCCTTTTATGCTATTTTAAAAGGGATGGTTCAACTAAAAATTATAATTCTTTCAATAATAACTCACCCTGTGTCGTTAAATCTCCAGAGACCTACATTCATCTATGGAACATTAAGATAATTTGGATGAAATCCAAATCCGATTTTTTTATTTTAGTCTTTATTTGACAAGACAGTTGACAGGAATTGAAGTGGGAGAGAGAGGGGGGTAGGAATGACATGAGGATAATTAATAACATATTTCTTTTATTTAAGGGTGAATTCACCCTTCAAAGCTTCATAATTTTATTTTGGAGGTTTCCTGTAATGCATCCAAAGTAAAAAAAAAAAAAAAAAGAAAAAAGAAGAAAATAGTTTTTACGTACTTAAAATAACCTCTCAATCAGTTGCTTTGAAATATAGTTTTTTTTCTTTTTCTCAAACATTTTTATTTTTCTTATACCGTGAGCTTACTCTGCTCCGATTGGTCTGTTGTAATTGGTCTACATTTTTCAGAGCCCATTATCGTATCTGAATTTCACCGTCAGTGACTGTACTCACTGTACTCATTTTGCTATTCCAGTTTAAGCCCAAATCTGATGATAAAACATTAGAAGAAATAGTTGTTTAACCAACTTCCATCCTAAAGGAATGCCAAGTATAACCTGAGTAGGACACTTGACATTGGTGGGAGACAGAATAATAAACCATAACACATTTCTTTTGAGCTTATACACTGTGAAAAGCAATTGGTTAGTAAATATATTGCCTTAAAAGCAGAAAGTTATTTTTACTTTTAAAAAGTCAGTAAACCCATTGATTTAACTTGTGCACATAGTTTGTTTACTTAATAATTATAAGGCAACAAGTGTACTTTCTTTTTATATAAAGTCAACTAATTGCTTTTTACAAGTGATGGAGGCACAGGAGTTTTGTTGAGATTCATTTCACAGATTCAGTAATTATAATAAGAGTTGTTGTGAAAGTGCATGCTAGAATAAATGTACTGATGATAAATGCTGCTGCTTGATTTTAACCAAAGGCAGTATTTGAGGATCAAAGTGGAAATGTTTTTTAAGCCACCAATGAAGACCACAGGCTGGCTTTACTAGTTGTGCACTTTGTTCTTTAAATCATTTGCAGACCTTTCATATTCACAAATAGCTACATTACACTGAATATATTACACTGAAAAAAAGGATGTCTGCAAAATTGTTGCAAACAATTTATATATGTTAAATTTAAACAAATTAAATTTAGTAATTCATTCATTCATTCATTTTATTTTCTGCTTAGTCCCTATATTAATCCGGGATCACCACAGCACAATGAACCGCCAACTTATCCAGCATATGTTTTATGCAGCGGATGCCGTTCCAGCTGCAACCCATCACTGGGAAACATCCATACACACTCATTCACAGGCATACACTACAGACAATTTAGCCAACCCAATTCACCTGTACTGCATGTCTTTGGACTGTGGGAGTAAATCGGAGCACCCGGAGGAAACCCACGCAAACTCTGGGAAGACATGCAAACTCCACACAGAAATGCCAACTGATGCAGCCGAGGCTCGATCCAGAGACCTTCTTGCTGTTAGGCGATCATGCTACCCATTGCGCAAACGTGGCGCACCCCTAAATTTAGTAATGTTCAACTTAATTTGTGTTTAAATTCAGCCCAAATAAATAGTTTAAAAACCATTTAACATAAAAAATTTTAGTAAATCCAAGGAATCATCTTTGAATTTTTTTAGTGTAGTTGTAAAAAAAAAAGTTTTTAAAACAAACAAACTACTTTTATAGTGATATTTTCACCCATCCACATCAGTACAAAAAAAGCACCAGGTTACCTTCGATCCATCCAAGCTGATGATCCTGTACACGTTCCTGGTACTGTCGTAGAAGTAAGATACAGTGACCGCATGTTTGCTGGTGGGCATCCAGTTTTTCTTAGTGCTGGGGTCTATCTGGAAGACGTGTGCCCGGGTGCTGTAGATGGGCTGCTCCCTGAAAGGCAGGAAGAAAAAGTGGTGAACCTCTTTGTGCCTGAGCACCGTTGTCTCTCCGACTCCACCGGGTGCATTGGAACGTCCAGGCAGACGGATCACCATTTCTTCATCCTCCATCTTGCTGCTGGTCACCACTGCTTGAGCCCAGGTAGAAACCTGGGACCTGCCTAACCAGTCAGACACATTGGTGCACTGCTACAAGCACAAGGCGACCATTCAACGCCCCGCTGATATGGAAATGCCAGCTGTTTAGCTGGGGCCATGTGGGATGGACACTAAATATAGTCAGAGACGCAGTACTCCCACCCCTACTGACCTGATCTTTGCTGTTGAAAGTGCGTCCACACACACGTTGGACCACACTAAGAGTTTTTTAGAGCTCTTCTCCCACACACTCTGGTTTGATCTGACAATCTCACATAGACGAATGTATAATACATACAAGATAAACTACAAAAACAACTACTTTGCGATTTATATAGATTAGTTCGGTCTTAGACACTGTGTGTGGAGTGAACAAACATTCCAGTTTTCAATTTCAAGAATGACACCAAAGTGGACAGTTCACACACACACACACACGCACACACACAAAAATGATGTGATCTTTGTTTACCGTCATGTTGTTCCCAGCACAGGCTCATTCTGAAAACGTAACCTATATACATTTCTGGAGATTGCAAATTATGAAGCCAGAAGTATGTAGAAATATGTAACGCTACAGGGCGGGATGACGTCGTTCCTTTTCACGCATAGCATCTGACCACTTACCTCCATGCAGATGGCTTTCCAGCTATTACAAGCTTATCTAGTGGCTCGCAGCATACGTTGGTGGACTAGCAATGCAGAGAGGAGTTGACCGTGACGATGGGGTTCAAGTCTGGTGAAGAACGATTCCAGAAAGCGGGTAAGACGCCAAAAAATAAAACAAGTAAATAACTTGTTTGAAGCAATTTCTGGATTGCTTTTTAAAACTGTCAGTTGGATTCAGGGAACAGGGTGGTTGGGTCAATCTGTGCTTTTAAATGGCACCCGCGAGAGAAATTCGAGATCTAAAAGGGTACACAGCGGCCTCTGTCAGATTCGCAAAAACAAAAACTGCAGAAAAATGTAGCTCCTGGGACATATTTGCCACTCTCCAGAAATGTATATAGTGGTACGTTTTCAGAATGAGCCTGGGTTGTTTATTTAAAAATCACTATAAGAGAATTTCTTTGTTTTTATTTATCAACTGTTTTTGTGTAGGGTCAGTCGGATGTAAATGTCTGAACATAGCAAGTCATGCAGCTTTGAAACTGCATAAATGGCATGAGAATGCTATATATAATATTTTTTAGAAGGGTTGGAATTATTGTGCCCCTATTATGCCTCTTATTACAATGTGTAAAATATGTCTCTGCTGTCCCTAGAGTGTGTATGTGATAATTCATCTTAAAATACCCCAGCAATTAATTTTTTTATAACTGCCCCTTTTAGGATTTGATCCTAATTGTGCCATTTTGGTGACTGTCACTTTAAATTCAAATTAAACTGTGCTCCCATCCCAATGCCTATGTGTCTGCATAGTGGCAGATTCAATAGACTGACATCCTGAGGGAAAGATGGTTACTAATAGGCGAGGTTTTCCCCCACTGATTACATTTACAAAAGGAGAATGTCAATTAAAGTGTTTATTGAGTTATAAAAGTGTTTATGTGAGTGTGTGTTTATTTTTGATCATTAAAAAATAAATTCATAATTTTTGACCATTAGAAGCAGGATACATTTACAGACTGTTGCCACACAATTGTGTTTAAACCCCTTATAAAAGAGATTTAATATAATAGGTCCCATTTTAAGGAAGGCCATTCACAGTTAAAAAGATTTTTGTGAACGTTATCCTAACCTTGAGCAAAAGAAGACAAAAAAAAAATGAAAATCATGTGAACCACAATCGCTGCTGAATAATAGGCAATCATCACTGACGAGAACAAAAGAACACTGGAAACCCAGTTAGATGAGCCGTCTCGCTCTGAACTTTTCTCATTCTCCGCAACACAATTACACATTTACCCTCTTTCCAAACGGATACCTACTGTACTTGTCACCAGTAATTCATCAGCAATTATCACAGAGCCAAGGCTGAACACTAAAACTTTTAAGTAAGATTCAATTTGTGTGAGTTCATGCAAGGTAGCCTACTGCTAACTAACAGTGAACTTTTTTTCAGCATTGAAAGGTGAGCAATAGATGATTTGATTTTTAGAGTAAAAATTTATATATGTTTATTACTGATAAAGAACATAAATAAGTGTAGTGTTCTTGCCATATTTATTTTAGCAAGTGGATTTTTAACTAAAAAAATGTTTTCAAGCAGTAAGCGACACAGGAACAAAACTCTGTACACTTGAAATTTTATGTTTGAACCAATGATGGTGATGGAGATCATTTCAGTGTGTGGGTTTACTGATTCATTAGCCAGATGGGTACATGACAAGAAGAATAACAAAACCACAGTGTTTGAGATTCCAATCATGATTTACAATGAAATTTCAGTTTGTGACATCAGGATGTTTTTGGACTGTTTTGCACCACTAAAATAACTGGAAGTGCCTACTGAGCAACTAACCAAATAAAGTTAAACGACTAGCTTACTAACTAATTCAGCAGCCACTATAGATAAAAATCTAAAACAATAATAAAGCCAGTATTTTTAAAACTATTATAAATATTTTAAACTATATTCCAGTTTGTAACATCAGAACAACTGTTTTTGCACCAACTGCAATCAGCCAATAGTGTACTGACTAGCCTCAATAAGTCAATAAATAAAACTGAAAAATATAAAATGCATATGTGTTTATTATATCAATCATTTTAAATGACACTCTAGTTTGTGACTATTTTGCAGCACTATAGAAACAAAAAATAGCTATTAATGCATTAATGAATTAGCTACTGCAAGTAAATGGAACTATAAGAATACTGCTGTGTATAATTTCTATTATAATTTTACATTTTATTTCAGTTTCCACCATCAGGGCATTTTTTTGGGTATTCTTCACTGCTAAAATAACTGAAGAAGATATTAATGGTGCACTCACTGTTATGTTAAAGATGCATAACACACTATCTAGTCTTTAACCCTTATGTACCGTTGGAGATGTTTTCATCCACTCTGGGGTGATTTCGCATCATAATTTGGCCATAACTTTTTCTGTGTTTCAGCTAGCAGAATGATTTTTGGTGACACATCTTATTTTGACACATATTTTGAAAAAATGCTTTGAAATTTTTACAGAACTCAACGATACACTCTTGGCAAATTTACTCTTTTGTTATGTTACGAATGAAAACATCCACTAAATTAAACTGCTGTAAAAAATGCATCAGATTAATTTTGTTTAATCAACCTCAGTCCTGATTAAAATGACTAAATTGCTTAGAAAATTACAGGATTTTAACCCTTTAATTGACAAATTCATAAATGATGTCACTGATTGGGTGGGGAAAAAACACACAAAATGGCGTATTTTCAATATAAAAAGTAATTGTAGGCTGGATTTTTTTTTAACCTTGGACATGTTAAACAACATTGCCTTTGATGCATTCTTTTAGGCTGATTTACAAATTTCCCCCCTAATTTACTATTGGTGGCTGTTTTTCCCCCTTGACTTCTATTATAACCACATTTTTTGATTGCAAAGCCATGACATCATATAATCATGCATTTTTGATTGTTGGTGGTTTTCCCTGCTGGGAACAAGTAAAATTTGTCATTTTTACTATTGATCATCAGTTGGCACCATTAAACCTTTAGAAAAAAAAATCGTAGTTTCTGGATTTTATATGGAGTATAACAGCAAATTAAAGTGTGTGTATGTGTATGAGAGTGACCTTTACGCACTTACCTTGATATGTCAGAGAAAATCAAAATATGCATCTCACCCTCAGAACTACATGGAGTAAACAAAAACAAAGACTGTGTATTTATGCACTATCAAATGTGGTTATAATGGAAGTCAGTATGGCAAAAACAGCCACCAACAGTAAATTAGGAAGAAAAATCTAACAATGCATCAAAGCCAATGTTACTAATCGTTCACATGTCCAAGACTGTGATAAAAGGTAAAAAATCCTGTCCACAATTACTTTTATAATGAAAATACATCATTTTGTGTGTGTTTTTCACCAGATCAGTGACATCATGTTTGAACTTGGCAATTAAAGAGTTCAAATCCTGTCATTTTCTAAACAATTTAGTAGTTTTGTTGAAATTTAAAAATATATATATATTTATCTGATGCATTTTGCAGCAGTTTAATTCAGTGGATGATTTCATCCCTAACATAACAAAAGGGTAGTACATTTGAACAGTGCATAACAATTTATTATTTACAAAGTGTCAGTATATGGTATGTAGAAATCAACATGATCTTTAAATGTTAGCCAAAGCCATAGTTCACTGCAATTTCATGCTAGCTATTGATTTAACATTAAAACCTCACGATGAAGTGCTACATGCTGAATCCACAAATTTCTGAAAGATCTCTAACAACTGTAAGACTCAGCTTCACTCTTAAAAAATATAGGCTCCATGTGACGTTTTTGCACAGTGATGCCATAGAATGTCTCCTAAAGCTACATTGGAAGTCAATGGTTACAGGTTTTAAGCTTTCTTCAAACTATCTTTCTTCAATGAAACCACATGACGGTCAGTAAATAGTGAGCAAATGCTCATTTTTGAGTGAACTACCCCTTTACAATTATGTCTAAGGTGTTGCAAGCAAATATAGATCCATGCCCTGATTCAGCAATTTTTGGGGAACCAAAGGTCTAATTAAAGAATTAGTCTAATTAAAGAATTGGTCTAATTAAAGAATTAGTTTACTAACAAAAAAATTTGTTTAATTCCAAACAACTTGATATTTTCGCCTTTACCTCTATCTTTGCTATACTGTGTGTACCATATTGTACTCAACTGGAAATCTAAGATCCCCACAACTTTATCTCAAAGGCTTGCAGATACCATGATTTTTCTAAAATTGGAAAAGGTTAGATGTGGGGAGAAGTAATTTAACAAGTGGCAATGTTTTAAAATGTACTTTAAGTCTCTTAACATCTTGATTTCTATTAATTAGATGCACTATTCCTCCTATTAACTCTTATCTTAATTAACTTCTATATTTATTTTTTTATTATTATTATTTTATATTGTTTAATTGTATATAAGCTGACAAAGTGGCTCAGTGATTAGCACTGTTGCCTCACAGTAAGATGGTTGGGCCAATTGGCATTTCTGTGTGGAGTTTGCATGTTCTTTCCGTGTTGGTGTGGGTTTCCTCCAGGTCCTCCGCCTTCCCCCACAGTCCAAAGACATGCACTATAGGTGAATTGTTGAACTAAATTTGCCGAAGTGTATGAGATTGTGTGTTAATGAGTGTGTATGGATGTTTCCCAGTACTGGATTGCAGCTGAAAGGGCATCCGCTGTGTAAAACAAATGCTGGATAAGTTGGCAGTTCGTTCCGCTGTGGTGACCCCTGATGAATAAAGGGACTAATCCGAAGGAAAATGAATGAATGAATAAATAAATGTAAATCTTGACTTTTGGCAATGACTGAAAAATCAGTATTCAGATGTTTTAAGTCCATTTTCTAAACCCTTAGTGCTCTTATTTTCATTTGACTACTTTATGTAATTATATAAGAACAAAAAGATAACAACAAGTAACAATTTGGTTTCTAATAGTGTTTTTGCAATTAAAAATTTGATCTTAAGAAAGTGAAAAAGTAATGTTTGACTTTAAAATCCAAATCCACCCTCAGAGGAAAGCCTAGCACATTAATACCTGCTCACTGGCCCTGTCCCAACATGCTTCTCTAAAAGCAACTGGCCTCAAATTAGTGTCAAAGGGCATCTATCTGCACTACTGTACACTGAGCCTTTCCATACCATTCCCATACCCCACACTCCTCTGACCCAATTCCACAGATAACACCCTTTAAATCCCAGAGAGAATCGCAATCAATCCCAATATACACTAATGTTTCATCCTGTTTATTTAAACATGGGATAAGAAGTGGGAAATATAATGGGGGAAGGGGACAGGATCCCAAACACAGACACAGACGGTTTGCTGCTCCAATTCCCAGGATAATTAATCACCGTATTCAATTACATTAGCGTACTTCTAATCAGCTGCTGCTGGGCTCGTGTACAGGAATGAGAGAGAAAAAATACGAGAAGGAAGAGGAAGGAAAAGGCGCGGGAATGAGCGAGATCTGCAGAGCACCAAGAAGTGCTTACACTGCACCGTGGAGGCGGAAGATCTCTGAAGAGCATCAAAGGCTCGTTGCATAATTACCATTTTGATTTGATTAAAATTCAGTCGCACTCACTATATATGGGTGCTTTGCATGATAGCATGCTTGGTCAACAGGATCACAACTATGTAAGATATATGACCTTTATATCGTGCTTGCAATCCATTAGATGAGTATGCTTGAATTTGTACCATTTTCACAAAGAAAGAGAAAGAGAGAAGGAAAGAGAAAGAGAGTGTTTGTGTGTGCGTGTGTGTGTGTGTAAATGGCCCAAACATACTTTTAGTGCTTGAATAAAACATTCAAGACTTTCAAATTAATATACACATCCAAAGAGAACAAGTACAGGAAATGAATTAAAGGTTTCCTTAGGGAAAGAATGAATCAATAATTTAACTGGAACAAGTCTACTGCCACATTAGTGAAGCTGACTTGAAAACTCTATGGATGTTTCCTTTCTAATGCCTTTGAAATCTATGAGATGCATTTTTGTAATTATTATTATTATTATTAAAAATAACTATAATACACATTCTCAAACTGTTAGTTATGCTGACAAACTTGTTCTGTAAAGAAGAAATTTAAGAAACAATAATCAAATATTTTTTTTAATAATCCCATATTTTACAGTGCTTGACATATATGAGTACACCCCTCACAAATCTCTCTTTTCAATTCATATTCATATTCTCTTGAAAAATCAAGAGAAACAAAAAATGTTGTAGTTTGCAACTGGGTTTTTTTGTAGTAATTTGCTTTAATTTAATTATATTATCTTTCTATTTCTAATGTTTGGAGACTAAAAATAATATATCTGGTTAATAAATCTGTTTTGTTCAAATGCACCAAAATTGATTGGCTATATTCTATGGTGGCTGAGAGAGCTAACGTGCTGCAATTTAAGAAAACACATGCAATTACTAAAAACGCCAGCAAATTGAGAAAAGATTTTCATCTGTTTGACAACACACGTGCTGCAAATCCTCACAACACAAACACATTTTTTAAGCTGCATTTTCTTATAACACAAACAATTTACGAAAATGCACTGCATTTTCTCACAATGCAAACAATTTACGAAAACAAGCTGCATTTTCTCACAATGCAAACAGTTTAATAAAACGAGCTGCAGTTGCTCACAACACAAACAATTTACGAAAATGCGCTGCTTTTTCTTACAATGCAAACAGTTCAATAAAACGAGCTGCATTTTCTCACAATGCAAAAAATGTTAAGAAAACGTGCTGCATTTTCTCACAACGCAAACAATTTATTAAAATGCACTGCATTTTCTCACAGCGCAAACAGTTTAATAAAACACGCTGCATTTTTTACGACACAAATTACGAAAACGCAATGTATTTTCTCACAACGCAAACAATTTACGGCATCCGTCACGTTTTTGGGTATCCTTGAAACATTTCCGAATTGTTCTGTTCTTTTTATGTTGTGAGAAAATGCAGCACATTTTCGTAAATTTTTGGCGTTGTGTGAAAATGCAGCTCGTTCTATTAATTTATTTGCATTGTGTGCTGTCAAACGGATGAAGATCTTTTGTTTAATTGCTGGTGTTTTTAGTAATTGCATGTGTTTTCTTAAATTGCAGCACATTAAGCTCACTCGGCCACCATGATATTCACTGAGAAATAGATAAAAATATTCATTTTCAAAATGGAGTGTACTCATTAATGCTGCTGTATGTGTAAAATTAAATGTTTATATTTTTTATTCTACAAAGGTGTGATAACATTTGCTCAAAATTTCCTATAAAAATATTGCCATTTATTATCTTTTTTTTTCAGAAAATAACAAATGTTTTCTTTTGTAGTTGTACACTGAATATCAGAGATATATCACCAAAAACTTTACTAGCGTCTGGTGTCAACACGCTGGTATAGTGTTGTCAAAAGATTTATAATAATACATTTGACCAGAATATAATGATCCCACTTGCTTCAAAACGTAAAATACACCATACATAATATTCAATCAACTATAAACTGCTTTTCATAACTCGGATGGCTTTTAATTTTTTCCATATCATGTATCATTGATTTATGTATTAAATGTCAATTGCTCACACAGAAAAAAAGTTGAAGGAGCACCCTGATTTTAGAAAAAAAAAATGAAAACCAGATTCCTTCTAGAACATTTCTTTTAAAAAAGATTTCGAGGGAACCTACAAGAAATTTGTAAAAATTTCTTTGCTCAGTTTGAACAGACTGATCATACGATTCGTTGGATTCAACAGTCAAATGTATCTTGAACCTGAGACTGCACAATATTAAATGTAAGTGCACATATAGTCAATTATATAACGAATCAAAAGCAGCTATAGCGCTATATTAACATCAAGGCACAAGGGAGATGATTTCACACCACCCACCTTCAGCAACCCACCACAGTCCAGAGCTGGCAGTTTATTTAATTCTGTCCTTACATTAACATCTGTCTAAACACCACAAAAGAAGATGAAACTTCTGTCATACTTCAAGCTTGAGTAATCTACACCATTGTATTCAGGTAGTAAATATATGTGGGCAAGAATGTGTTGCCAATCTTGACCTTACAACAATAATCTGTTCTAAAGCAAATTTAGCTAAATAGATAAACCTCTGAAGCACCAATTATGATAAATGTATTTAATAAATGACGCCAGAAGCCCCATAAAGGCATAACATGGCTGTTCAGTAATGTTAAAAAGAAAACTACATAACAATCAAATACTTAATAGCGTTTGTTAAATTAAACTGAATGGCTGAGTTGATTAGGAAGTGGGAATGATTTTTTTCCAGAGCAATATAATCCCTGAACAGCCCTCGAATCTTTTTCGCGGTTATAGTTAATTAAAAACAAAGAACAGGGGCCGTAAAGTAATTCAAGGTTTTGATTGTTATTATTAAAGAAAATTCTGTGCCATAGTAAGAAGATCAATCCTTATGAATTAACACCTTCTGTAATGAAAAGATCATCACTAAAACATCCAGATCATCTCAAGAACATCTTTCGAGTCTGAATTTTTATTTAACTAAGATTTTATGTCATAAAAGCCTAGAATAAAATCTAAGTACAAAACCCTTTAAGTTTGAATTACTGTGTATAGGGTCACCTTTAGTTAAAATCTATATTTCAGGCCATCCTCCAGCTGAGCGTTGGAAATTCCACTAACGTGTACAGATATATCAGATGTCGTTGCCAATACTGCCTCTAAAATTGTATTGATGAGGATGTGCCATGCAGCGGTGCTCTGTTGAAATGTAGATTACATAAGCATGACGAGATTAAAAGCCTTTGGCACTGCAGCACATCAATATATGAAATAAGCTAATGTTCTTTCCCATTTGAAGTACATGAATTTTAGTCATTTGCTTCAAAATAATACCATAGATCAAACACAGTTTACTAATAAGCCGTGGCCTCGGTGGACAAAAATACTCACCCCAGTCAATGAAGATTACAAAAAAGTATACACATACATATGCTATGTATGTATGTATGTATGTATGTATGTATGTATGTATATATATATATATATATATATATATATATATATATATATATATATATATATATATATATATATATACACACACACACACAAACACACAAACATAATGCACATATATTCACGCCATAAACACAGTATAATTCCAATTCAGTATACATTCCTGTGCATACAATAAAGAACACTATGGCGTTAATGAATGTGAGTAACTGCTTTACATTCTGTCCTCATAAGACCGATGATAAAACGATTAGCGCGGCCAATTTCCTACAGTACGTTTGGTGCTATTTACGGGCAACTTACCCCATGTTGCTGTTGTTTTTCCCTCCTGAGACGAGATAGGATTTGTTGATCAGCGAGTTTGTTCTTCCAGCTGAATGAAGCGGCTCTGGATGCGGTCGGTCACATTATGAGCAGCGGCATTCTGCGTCTCTCGTTACGCGCTCTGTATGTAGGCTGTCGGATTCAGTGAATGGATCCCACGGCGAATTGCCCACTAATACTGCCCAATTTCAGCTGCTTTGGCACACGACAGGCTCACCTCGCATCTCGCATCTGTGAATATGGTATTCGTTGAAGAGCGTGAGGTAACGGTGGCGCAGGGGTGAATAACGAGCCGCTGCCTCTCTCTCAGTGGGCGTGTGGCTCTAAAGATGAATCTACTGTCAGTCGATGGTCAAAACACATACCACACAATATCCCACAACAACGCCCCCTGGCACGCTCTTTCCCCATTAAATAACACTTGCCGAATTTTCATTGTAAGGTATCGTAATAATTCACATTCATAATTAGCTATTATCATCATAAATTTGTTGAAATGTAAATATAAATCGTAATTAGCCTAATTATTTTATAAATCTGTTTATTTGATTACATATCCAGTAGCGCAGTTAAGCTATTAAAACACCTTATGGGAATAATTACTTTTTTATTTCTATACCAAATGCTTTTTGTTTGTTTGTTTGCTTGTTTAGTCTAAGTTAGAAGAACAGTGTACACCATTTCTAATCTTGATTCACGGTTTTTGTCTGTCAATCCTCACTTCTTTGTCCCTTTAATGGCAAATGAGCTGAGCTGTTACGCTCAATGACCACAACTATACAACTATCTGATAAATCTGGTAAAATAGTGTAATTTTAAGTGTACTAAATTTACAATCAATAAAAATTATGCTCTTTAAAGTATACTTTTATATATATATATATATATGTATGTATGTATGTATGTATGTATGTATGTATGTATGTATGTATGTATGTTTGTATGTTTGTATGTATGTATTATAGATAGATAGATAGATAGATAGATAGATAGATAGATAGATAGATAGATAGATAGATAGATAGATAGATAGATAGATAGATAGATAGATAGATAGATAGATAGATAGATGCATTATTACCACATTGCTACTGTCGCACAATTTTTATCAGTTTGTATTACTTACTGCTTCACTGCTATTCACAAATCTACTATGGCCTCATAGGATACTAAAGTGTCCAATCACATGTGCACTTTAGAATCGTGCTGGAATTTCCAGTCTGGTTCCCATTTGGATGATAAAATATTTTTTTTGGAGCCAAGTAAAACATTATGAAAACATTTCTGTTGATTCTTTTTTCAATAGCCAAAAACAAGAAGAAAGGAAAGCTTCCCAGGAAAACTTTTGTTTTTGGTTGCATTATTTATTTATTGTAACAACTTAAAGAAATCCAAAAAGCAACATTCTCATAACATAAATAGGATGTTTTATTTAAACAAAGAAAACTTTCCTGGTTACTCAACAGAGAAACAGACTAGTTGTGTAGGTACTGCTCTTTGTGATATTCAGATACAACAGCTAAGTATTTAATTTTTTAACCCTGTTTTTTTTTTTTACTTTTCTTTTCAGCCCATGAAAATTATTACAACAGAAAGAAAAAAATATCAAAAAGTAGATCAGTGTGTTGTCTGTCACTGCCAAGTGGCCTCAATTGGTGTTTGTTTTAAACTTAAATTGATAAGTTATGTGCTGTAATCTGGTGACTGTCCTCTGAAAGCACATGTACATCACATGTCAGTGTCTGTTCAATGTGAACTGACCTTCTGTAGCAAAGCAAACATGTTTTATCATCCACACTTAAAGCATTCTGTACAAAGCATTCACTAGCTTTGCATTCATATGTTATAACTTTCTGGAAACACACTTGGCCTAGGTAAATCCACTTTACTTCCACTCCACAGGGCATGGCCTGAAATCCACTGAGCACAGAACAAATGTACAAAACCAACCCTGTGAACAAGGATAAGAGAAAAACATTACAACTGTACACTGTAAAAAAAAATAAAATAAAATAAATAAATAAATAAATAAATAAATTTAAATAAAAAATACAAATGTTCCATATTTGACATTCCGTGTTTGGGGAACTTCCATTCAAAAGCAACTAAACAAAATAATAAAATAGGGTTTTGGGTAAAATAATTATACTGTACATGCTGAAAGCTGAGAGGTACGTTTTGCTTTGTGCCAACGTATCTTTATCAATTTATTTATTAATCTTGTCAATGATGAAAGTGTTGTAGCTATAATAAAACAACTTTTTAAAATAACAAGTACATAGTATGAGAAATGACCGCATACAATGTATGAAAACGGCCCATAAACGAAAACAACTCCTTTGTCACCAAGGACAACAGCCCATCCGTTCGACTACACGTTAACTTCACGACAGGTCAGTTATTCTGTTAAATTAATTGAATGTTAGTGTAGAACTAGATATTAAAGTTTGAGGACAAACTTTATGGTGGCTTGAAAAGCCGAGTCTAAAAGTTTGAAGTCGTTTTAAAGTGTAAATAACTGAAGCAGTTTTTATGAAGTTTGAAACAGTCGGTATAGATAAGTACATTTATGTTAGCATGTTTCTAGTATAGATTGGCATGTTTCTTGGTAGGCAGTTGCTAGGTTGTTCTAAGTGCTTGCTAAGGTGTTGCTAGGCGGTTGCTAAGGTGTTGCTAGGTTGTTGCTAGGCAGTTGCTAAAGTATTATGAGTGGTTGCTCATTAGCATGTTTCTAGCATGATTCTAGCATGAATTACCTTGTTACTAGCATGATTCTAGCATGAATTAGCATGTTACTAGCATGTTTCTAGCATGAATTAGCATGTTACTAGCATGATTCTAGCAAGAATTAGCATAATGTTAGCATGTTTCTAGCATGAATTAGCATGTTACTAGCATATTTCTAGCATGAATTAGCATGTTACTAGCATGATTCTTGCATGAATTAGCATGTTACTAGCATGTTTCTAGCATAAATTAGCATGTTACTAGCATGGTTCTAGCATGAATTAGCATGTTACTAGCATGATTCTAGCATGAATTAGCATGTTACTAGCATGTTTCTAGCTTGAATTAGCATGTTGTTAGCATGATTCTAGCATGAATTAGCATGATTCTAGCATGAATTAACATGTTACTGGCATGATTACAGCATGAATTAGCATGTTACTAGCATGATTCTAGCATGAAATAGCATGTTATTAGCATGATTCTAGCAGGAATTAGCATGTTAATAGCATGTTTCTAGCATGAATTAGCATGTTGTTAGCATGATTCTAGCATGAATTAGCATGTTACTAACATGATTCTAGCATGAATTAGCATGTTAATAGCATGTTTCTAGCATGAATTAGCATGTTGTTAGCATGATTCTAGCATGAATTAGCATGTTACTAGCATGATTCTAGCACGAATTAGCATGTTACTAGCATGTTTCTAGCATGAATTAGCATGTTGTTAGCATTAATTAGCATGTTTCTAGCATGATTCTAGCATGTTTCTAGCATGAATTAGCATGTTACTAGCATGATTCTAGCATGAATTAGCATGTAACTAGCATGATTCTAGCATGAATTACCATGTTACTAGCATGAATTAGCATGTTATTAGCATGATTCTAGCATGAATTAGCATGTTACTATCATGATTCTAGCATGAATTAGCATGTTACTAGCATGATTCTAGCATGAATTAGCATGTTACTAGCATGAATTAGCATGTTATTAGCATGATTCTAGCATGAATTAGCATGTTACTAGCATGATTCTAGCATGAATTAGCATGATTCTAGCATGAATTAGCATGTTACTAGCATGATTCTAGCATGAATTAGCATGTTACTAGCATGAATTAGCATGTTATTAGCATGAATTAGCATGTTTCTAGCATGAATTAGCATGTTATTAGCATGATTCTAGCATGAATTAGCATGTTACTAGCATGATTCTAGCATGAATTAGCATGTTACTAGCATGTTTCTAGCATGAATTAGCATGTTACTAGCATGATTCTAGCATGAATTAGCATGTTACTAGCATGATTCTAGCATGAATTAGCATGTTACTAGCATGATTCTAGCATGAATTAGCATGTTACTAGCATGAGTCTAGCATGAATTAGCATGTTACTAGCATGATTCTAGCATGGATTAGCATGTTACTAGCATGATTCTAACATGAATTAGCATGTTACTAGCATGTTTCTAGCATGAATTAGCATGTTACTAGCATGATTCTAGCATGTTACTAGCATGTTTCTAGCATGAATTAGCATGTTACTAGCATGTTTCTAGCATGAATTAGCATGTTGTTAGCATGATTCTAGCATGAATTAGCATGTTTCTAGCATGAATTAGCATGTAACTAGCATGATTCTAGCATTTATTAGCATGTAACTAGCATGTTACTAGCATGATTCTAGCATGAATCAGCTTGTTTCTAGCATGAATTAGCATGTTGTTGGCATGATTCTAGCATGAATTAGCATGTTACTAGCATGACTAGCATGTCACTATCGTGTTGCTAGCACCTTTCTAGCAAGATTAGCATGTCAGTAGGATGTTAAAACTGTTAGCGTGTGTTAGAATAGCTAGTTACAGTCTCTGGGACAGTTGCTAGGGTGCTGAAATTGGTTGCTAGGGAGTGGCTAGTAAGTTTAAAGGTAATCAGTGATTGGCTGCTGGCTAGACTGAGTTGAATGAGGCCAGACTCTAGTCTGTAGGACAGTCTGATGCAGAGTTATGAGCTCACAAAGGTTGATCCAATGTTAAGTAAATGGGAGTCTTTTACAATGGAAGTCTATGGGACAGTTGCTAGGGTGCTGTAAGTGGTTGCTAGGGAGTGGCTAGTAAGTTAAAAAGTCATCAGTTATTGGCTGCTGGCTAGACTGAGTTAAATGAGTCCAGTAAGAAGTCTGTAGGACAGTCTGATGCAGAGTTATGAGCTCACAAAGTTTGACCCAATGTTAAGTCAATGGGACTTTTGGGATTTTTCTGGGTCGTTTTTCGGAAAACCCAAGGTCGGATCAGTTAGAAAAGATATAGCAACCCGAGTCAGACCAGTTTGAAGGTTTGACGAAAGTTTGAAGTATGTAGCTTGAAAGGCCTAGGAGGAGATACACTTAGAAATTAGTCTCAGAAGAATAAGAAGAAGAAGAAGAAGAAGAAGAAGAAGAAGAATAATAACTAGATATTAAAGTTTGAGGACAAACTTTATGGTGGCTTGAAAAGCCGAGTCTGAATTAGCATGTTACTAGCATGAATTAGCAAGTAACTATCATGATTCTAACATAAATTAGCATGTAACTAGCATGATTCTAGCATGAATTAGCATGTTACTAGCATGTTTCTAGCATGAATTAGCATGATTCTAGCATGAATTAGCATGTTACTAGCATGTTTCTAGCATGAGTTAGCATGTTACTAGCATGTTTCTAGCATGAATTAGCATGTTACTAGCATGATTCTAGCATGAATTAGCATGTTACTAGCATGTTTCTAGCATGAATTAGCATGTTACTAGCATGTTTCTAGCATGAATTAGCATGTTATTAGCATGATTCTAGCATGAATTAGCATGTTTCTAGCATGAATTAGCATGTTATTAGCATGATTCTAGCATGAATTAGCATGTTACTAGCATGATTCTAGCATGAATTAGCATGTTACTAGCATGTTTCTAGCATGAATTAGCATGTTACTAGCATGATTCTAGCATGAATTAGCATGTTACTAGCATGTTTCTAGCATGAATTAGCATGTTACTAGCATGATTCTAGCACGAATTAGCATGTTACTAGCATGATTCTAGCACGGATTAGCATGTTACTAGCATGTTTCTAGCATGAATTAGCATGTTATTAGCATGATTCTAGCATGAATTAGCATGTTATTAGCATGATTCTAGCATGAATTAGCATGTTACTAGCATGATTCTAGCATGAATTAGCATGTTACTAGCATGTTTCTAGCATGAATTAGCACGTTATTAGCATGATTCTAGCATGAATTAGCATGTTACTAGCATGATTCTAGCATGAATTAGCATGTTACTAGCATGTTTCCAGCATGAATTAGCATGTTACTAGCATGATTCTAGCATGAATTAGCATGTTACTAGCATGTTTCTAGCATGAATTAGTATGTTACTAGCATGTTTCTAGCATGAATTAGCATGTTATTAGCATGATTCTAGCATGAATTAGCATGTTTCTAGCATGAATTAGCATGTTACTAGCATGATTCAGCATGTTATTAGCATGATTCTAGCATGAATTAACATGTTACTAGCATGTTTCTAGCATGAATTAGCATGTTACTAGCATGTTTCTAGCATGAATTAGCATGTTATTAGCATGATTCTAGCATGAATTAGCATGTTTCTAGCATGAATTAGCATGTTATTAGCATGATTCTAGCATGAATTAGCATGTTACTAGCATGATTCTAGCATGAATTAGCATGTTACTAGCATGATTCTAGCATGAATTAGCATTTTACTAGCATGATTCTAGCATGAATTAGCATGTTACTAGCATGATTCTAGCATGGATTAGCATGTTACTAGCATGTTTCTAGCATGAATTAGCATGTTACTAGCATGATTCTAGCAAGAATTAGCATAATGTTAGCATGTTTCTAGCATGAATTAGCATGTTACTAGCATATTTCTAGCATGAATTAGCATGTTACTAGCATGATTCTTGCATGAATTAGCATGTTACTAGCATGTTTCTAGCATAAATTAGCATGTTACTAGCATGGTTCTAGCATGAATTAGCATGTTACTAGCATGATTCTAGCATGAATTAGCATGTTACTAGCATGTTTCTAGCTTGAATTAGCATGTTGTTAGCATGATTCTAGCATGAATTAGCATGATTCTAGCATGAATTAACATGTTACTGGCATGATTACAGCATGAATTAGCATGTTACTAGCATGATTCTAGCATGAAATAGCATGTTATTAGCATGATTCTAGCAGGAATTAGCATGTTAATAGCATGTTTCTAGCATGAATTAGCATGTTGTTAGCATGATTCTAGCATGAATTAGCATGTTACTAGCATGATTCTAGCATGAATTAGCATGTTAATAGCATGTTTCTAGCATGAATTAGCATGTTGTTAGCATGATTCTAGCATGAATTAGCATGTTACTAGCATGATTCTAGCACGAATTAGCATGTTACTAGCATGTTTCTAGCATGAATTAGCATGTTGTTAGCATTAATTAGCATGTTTCTAGCATGATTCTAGCATGTTTCTAGCATGAATTAGCATGTTACTAGCATGAATTAGCATGTTATTAGCATGATTCTAGCATGAATTAGCATGTTACTATCATGATTCTAGCATGAATTAGCATGTTACTAGCATGAATTAGCATGTTACTAGCATGATTCTAGCATGAATTAGCATGTTACTAGCATGTTTCTAGCATGAATTAGCATGTTACTAGCATGATTCTAGCATGAATTAGCATGTTACTAGCATGATTCTAGCATGAATTAGCATGTTATTAGCATGATTCTAGCATGAATTAGCATGTTACTAGCATGATTCTAGCATGTTACTAGCATGTTTCTAGCATGAATTAGCATGTTACTAGCCTGTTTCTAGCATGAATTAGCATGTTGTTAGCATGATTCTAGCATGAATTAGCATGTTTCTAGCATGAATTAGCATGTAACTAGCATGATTCTAGCATTAATTAGCATGTAACTAGCATGTTACTAGCATGATTCTAGCATGAGTCAGCTTGTTTCTAGCATGAATTAGCATGTTGTTAGCATGATTCTAGCATGAATTAGCATGTTACTAGCATGACTAGCATGTCACTATCGTGTTGCTAGCACCTTTCTAGCAAGATTAGCATGTCAGTAGGATGTTAAAACTGTTAGCGTGTGTTAGAATAGCTAGTCACAGTCTCTGGGACAGTTGCTAGGGTGCTGAAATTGGTTGCTAGGGAGTGGCTAGTAAGTTTAAAGGTAATCAGTGATTGGCTGCTGGCTAGACTGAGCTGAATGAGGCCAGACTCTAGTCTGTAGGACAGTCTGATGCAGAGTTATGAGCTCTCAAAGGTTGATCCAATGTTAAGTAAATGGGAGTCTTTTACAATGGAAGTCTATGGGACAGTTGCTAGGGTGCTGTAAGTGGTTGCTAGGGAGTGGCTAGTAAGTTAAAAAGTCATCAGTTATTGGCTGCTGGCTAGACTGAGTTAAATGAGTCCAGTTAGAAGTCTGTAGGACAGTCTGATGCAGAGTTATGAGCTCACAAAGTTTGACCCAATGTTAAGTCAATGGGACTTTTGGGATTTTTCTGGGTCGTTTTTCGGAAAACCCAAGGTCGGATCAGTTAGAAAAGATATAGCAACCCGAGTCAGACCAGTTTGAAGGTTTGACGAAAGTTTGAAGTATGTAGCTTGAAAGGCCTAGGAGGAGATACACTTAGAAATTAGTCTCAGAAGAAGAAGAAGAAGAAGAAGAAGAATAATAATAAGTTTAAGATAGATAACAATATGCTGGCTTTTCAAGCCACCATAACTAGATATTAAAGTTTGAGGACAAACTTTATGGTGGCTTGAAAAGCAGAGTCTGAATTAGCATGTTACTAGCATGAATTAGCAAGTAACTAGCATGATTCTAACATAAATTAGCATGTAACTAGCATGATTCTAGCATGAATTAGCATGTTACTAGCATGTTTCTAGCATGAATTAGCATGATTCTAGCATGAATTAGCATGTTACTAGCATGTTTCTAGCATGAGTTAGCATGTTACTAGCATGTTTCTAGCATGAGTTAGCATGTTACTAGCATGTTTCTAGCATGAATTAGCATGTTACTAGCATGATTCTAGCATGAATTAGCATGTTACTAGCATGTTTCTAGCATGAATTAGCATGTTACTAGCATGTTTCTAGCATGAATTAGCATGTTACTAGCATGATTCTAGCATGAATTAGCATGTTACTAGCATGATTCTAGCATGAATTAGCATGTTACTAGCATGATTCTAGCATGAATTAGCATGTTACTAGCATGATTCTAGCATGAATTAGCATGTTACTAGCATGATTCTAGCATGTTACTAGCATGTTTCTAGCATGTTGTTAGCATGATTCTAGCATGAATTAGCATGTTTCTAGCATGAATTAGCATGTAACTAGCATGATTCTAGCATTAACTAGCATGTAACTAGCATGTTACTAGCATGATTCTAGCATGAATCAGCTTGTTTCTAGCATGAATTAGCATGTTGTTAGCATGATTCTAGCATGAATTAGCATGTTACTAGCATGACTAGCATGTCACTATCGTGTTGCTAGCACCTTTCTAGCAAGATTAGCATGTCAGTAGGATGTTAAAACTGTTAGCGTGTGTTAGAATAGCTAGTCACAGTCTCTGGGACAGTTGCTAGGGTGCTGAAATTGGTTGCTAGGGAGTGGCTAGTAAGTTTAAAGGTAATCAGTGATTGGCTGCTGGCTAGACTGAGTTGAATGAGGCCAGACTCTAGTCTGTAGGACAGTCTGATGCAGAGTTATGAGCTCACAAAGGTTGATCCAATGTTAAGTAAATGGGAGTCTTTTACAATGGAAGTCTATGGGACAGTTGCTAGGGTGCTGTAAGTGGTTGCTAGGGAGTGGCTAGTAAGTTAAAAGTCATCAGTTATTGGCTGCTGGCTAGACTGAGTTAAATGAGTCCAGTTAGAAGTCTGTAGGACAGTCTGATGCAGAGTTATGAGCTCACAAAGTTTGACCCAATGTTAAGTCAATGGGACTTTTGGGATTTTTCTGGGTCGTTTTTCGGAAAACCCAAGGTCGGATCAGTTAGAAAAGATATAGCAACCCGAGTCAGACCAGTTCGAAGGTTTGACGAAAGTTTGAAGTATGTAGCTTGAAAGGCCTAGGAGGAGATACACTTAGAAATTAGTCTCAGAAGAAGAAGAAGAAGAAGAATAATAATAATAAGTTTAAGATAGATAACAGTATGCTGGCTTTTCAAGCCACCATAATAAGTTTAAGATAGATAACAGTATGCTGGCTTTTCAAGCCACCATAATTAAAGACTCGTCTTCTCACGTGTTGTCAACACAGAATGTGTTGTTACCATAGACTGTAAAATATAGGTTGTTACGCGGGACCTTTATTTTGAAAACTCAGACGACCGTCTGTCCGTCCGCAATAACCCGGAAGCAGAGGAATAGGTGTTTTGGAAATTTTCCACAGGCCTGCTCTTTTTCTCGCTTATCAAATCAACCTTTCCCACCGGTGAGTTTTTTTTTACTTTTGTTATCAATGTTACACAGGAGTAAGTGATGCAGTTATTACAATGATTTTACGTTAAGTTTACGTTAAAATTCGCCTGTAAGCAGGTAAACCGCTGTTAAGGTTTAACGTTAGCCCTCATCGGCTAACGTTAATCACACGAATGTTTTGTTTTAACATTTCGCAGACATTTTCTATTCGCACACTGAATTTATTAATTCAGACATTAACGTTAATCGTTTCAGACCAGCACAAAGACAGCAGAATCTCTTAATATAAATATTCTGTATTCTGAGGCGAAAAGCAATGTGTGTTCAGTTTTAACGTTACTCGAATGTTTGTCGAGAAGTTTGTTTCCGCAATAAATCTTTGTTGTTGTTTGGATCTTAAATAAAAGATAGTAATTGTTAGATAAAAATACTAAAATGCAATGTGTTTTAGCCTGTTGTCAAAAAGTATGTTTATACGCTAATTAATTATGGTGTTTGTGAAACTGCATGCAGTTTTTGTTTAGTCTGGCTGGAGAGAATGTTGCCGAGAACATATATCTTCTCCCATAATGATGGGCCATCTAGTCCTTTATTCCAGCACATTCTACCTTACGATGTGTCGCAGCAACAAAGAATTGAAGCCCATCTGAATTCAACCAAGTGAGTCAATATTCAAAAGACGATTTGCTTAAATTCTTTGGATTCCGGTAAATAATTCAGTGTCTCTTTCAGTAACTTTATGGGTCCACCAATGAACGCTCCCCACTTCATTCCCACTTACCAATGGACACCAATGGAGCTGCCTGATGTTGCTTGCAGTCCAATTGGACCGATGGGAAACAATAGAAAGTGAGTAGCATAGGCATGGGCCGGTATAAAATTCTGACGGTATGATAACATTGGATATAAAAATTCACGGTATTGTGATTACTGCCCTTAAATATATTCTTTTTAAATGTCTGGGTAAAAAACAAAAAAACCTTTTCCCCTTTGAACACAATATATGTTATTTTGAGAAACATTTGAAATATTTTGGAACAGTAAACATGTTAGACTGAATAGTTCAAACGAATCATTGACTTCTGCTGTCTTCATCATTTTCAAAAACACTGATTTCTTTACAATTTAAAACAACATCTTTGGATATATTTTCTGCTGGAGATACTGTTGTCCTAAAAAAAAAACACAACTAAAAATAAATCCTACGTATACAGTAGGACAAAATATTGTTGATTTTAAAATTTTGACTTTTCCAAACTGCGGTATACCTTCAAAATGGTTATCTTCCCATGCCTAAAGTAGCACTCATCACAAACCACTGGAATTATTGTTGCCAGTCTATTCAATAAACAGAATGGATGCTGTATATTTTCTTACTCAATCAACTTGTCTGTTTTTGTGCTAGGAGAACAATACAAGATAACACTGATTTTGAACTAAAGAGGCAGCGCTTCAGTTGTCCAAGTCCTCACAACCAGCCTGATAGAAACACCAACTTTAACTCACAGCCAGTGACAAGACCAGTGACGGGCAGAGAGGTTACATGCCCTACATGCTCATCTGCCACGTTTATACCAGGAGGCTGTGTGCCGTCTCTGGGAGAGACATGCCATCAGAATGCTTTTTCACCATCATCAGTCAAAGATAAGGTAAACACAGATAAAAGCCATGAGTTTTGGGACCTCTATTTGATGTAAAAAAAATTATAATAATTAAATGGCAAAGTGTAATGAAATATGTTTTTATATATATTCTTCTTCTTCCCACAGCTGAGTCAGCAGATTCTCAACTTGCTTTTTGCTTGTGAGCAGCAGTCTGATGATCTGGAGAAGAAGGAGAGCTGCCGAGCAGCGCTGCAGAATGACATAAAGAGAATTTTCCCATGTACATCATTAACATGTTATGATTTGTATTTATTTCTATCTCAGTCTTTGTCAAATTTAATCTTCATCTCAGAAGTTGCTTTTCTTGTTTGGGGGTCAAGGTGCAAAAGTCTTCTTGGGCGGCTCATCTTTGAATGGCTTTGGTAGTCGCAGCAGTGATGCTGATCTTTGTCTTATCATTCAAGAGGGCCCTGTAAGTGTATTCTTATATAAATGCTTTGTGATTTTGCTTATACTTTGCTGTCATGTTTATATAACTCTTTACATTCTTTTATGTAGGTAAACCACAGGAAAGATGCTGTGTACGTTCTTAGTCTTGTGCGAAAATTGCTTTACAAACTATGTAAGTGTTCATCCATACATTCAACTACATTCAATTAACCTTTTACTTTTTGTTCACTAATTGCTTTGCTGCTGTTTAAAGCTTACATTGAGAAGCCGCAGCTCATCAGAGCCAAAGTGCCCATTGTGAAATTCAGGAACAGCATCAGGTGTGTCTTTTTAAATTATATTTGGTGTTAAAAATGAAAAACTTATTTAAAAAGAAATTAAATAAATTTATCTTGGCATATGTTTAATTTGAGGAAAATGAAAACTTTTTTCTTTATATTCTCCCCTTGAGCTGTCTTGACCAAATATAGAGTTTCTTTCAGAACAGGACCGAGTAAATCCTGTATCTGCAGACCAATGGAAAATGTAGTTCCTTGGTGCACTTGTTGGCTTAAATAGGATGCATATTATAAGTGAGTTGTGCAATCTTAGATGATCTGAGATAAAATTTTACCCACGAAACATCAGTTTCTTATAGTTTCCTTGTATTTTCGATTTAGTTATCACTACATTAATTTGCAGACTGATGCTGAAAGCTTTTAAAGATGAATATTGGTGATTTATTAGTGGAATTTGAGCTGTTTTGTGTGATTTTAAAGTTGATTGGTTAGTTGGTTTAATCCTAAGTGTCTAGTTTGAAGAATATATGATCCCTGGATGGATGTTTCAGAATTTGTGCACCATGTGAATGTTATAAAAGGACCAAATTCTCCCATTAGACGAGATCAATAAGAAATTCACCAACCAAATTCTTAGCCATTTATTTAATACAAAAAGTGTATATATACTTTTGCTAATTATTTAAAATACATTCTTATTGTTTGACTGTAAAAAACACTAGTGAATGTTTACCAAGAGCACGTCAAATCCCTGTTTCCTTCAAGATTAATAGTGTGTGCAATCTCTTATGACCTGTTAAGTTTCCCCAATCTTTTTAAAGATAGCTAGTGTGATTTATTTTGTGTTTGGCAATCACTTGTCTGAATTTAGTTTGGCTTTGGTTTTAATTTTTAGGACCTTCAGCTTTTATTTAGGCAGAAATATCAAGCCAAAAAAAATCTATAATAATAAATCAAAAATAAATCTTTATATCTATAAATCTATGAACTAGGACTTTAATACTAATTTTAGTGTATGTTTGAAGACAGAATGTACTTACTTTTCAGGTCTTGCATGCATAGATGTTCCTGTTGTTGATGTGAGCTGTGTTTAATCTGAAGCAGGTATATTAAAGACAGGTCTTAAGATAAGTTTGTCTGCACTGTTTGAGGGCTTTCTATTTCTACAAGATGACATGCAAAGTTCTATCTCTCTAAAGCATGCCATTAAGCACATTTTGGTTTGCTTGCCTCAGTGTGAGCAAAACTAAATTCATTATGTCCCAATGAAACATGTAAACATGTTTTTGATATTTCTTCATCACCATCCAGTATTAGTGTTTGGCTTGACAATAACCTCAAATTTGATAAACTGGTAAATACTGTAGTTAAAGGGCACCTATGGTGAAAAATCTACTTTTCAAGCTGTTTGGACAGACGTGTGCATGTATGGTGTATAGACCGTCATATTGGGGTGATATAAACACACCCTGTCCTTTTTTTTCAATTTAGCATCATAAAAATGGTGGCCCAATTTGAGCGTTTTTCAGATCGACCGCAACTTTACGTAGGAGTGCAGTCCCCCGCCCACCAAATTGATTGACAGCTGCGCGTATTAACATGTCCTGGTAGTCACGTGTAAAATCATATCAGCAAGACCAGACGTGCGCAAAGCAACCGGGAATAAAAGCTCTGTTCAGTTTGCTAGGTTCATCAATCATCATCAAATGTGATCAAGAGTGAGTTTTACAAGTTTAAAATGTTTTAAAACAGTGCATGTTTGTAATGAATTACAGCGATTTAGCTTGGCTTTACTTCATCAGCACAGCCGCGTGTCAGAACAATTATAAAAGAAGATGCTTCAATCCCGGTTTGTGGATGTTAAATCAGGTTTATTTTGTTCAATAACATAACAGATATCCATACAGCAGTGAGGATTAATTTGTATCCTGTCACATATGCGTGCAAACAGAGTGCGAAGCTAAACGGGCGCTGTGCGTGTGAACTTTGTGTGACTCAGCGACGCAACTGCACAACAAATACTCATTGGTAAAGTTCTTACTGTAGTATTTCTCACAAACGCTACGTGAGATCTGCTTCCTTTAAGTCTGTCTGTTGTCTGACGCAGCCGAGGGAGGAGATTAAGGCACGTAGAAAGGCATGTAGAAACGGTGGGTGGGAGGACTAGCCTTAAAGGAGCAGTACACCAAAACCACCACCCAATGCAAAAATGTATAAATATGACTTTAATAAAAGGTATAATAAAAAATCTGATGGGTGTTTTGAGCTGAAACTTTACAGACACATTCTGGAGATGCAAAACGCTTATATTAAATCTGAAAAAAGGGCTAACCTAGGTGCCCTTTAAGTCCTGTTTTATCATATTCATCTTCTTTCAAAAGTGAAACCATTTCTATTCTTAAAGAAGCTTGAAATAGCTGTGCATGCACCTAAACTACACTACTGCAATTTTTTTGTATACTGATGTTCCTCAGTCCAGTGTGTCCCAATTGCAGTTAGTTTGGAATATGGAAGCTCAGCATTTTACTGGACATTACATAATTTTTTTTTATCTCACTCCACTGACTATAAATTAAGTATAAAAACTGACTTCAAAATTTGAGTGCTTGTTTTTAAATTCCTTCACAATCAGGCGCCACTGTACCGTTTACAGCCCTACACCACATCTAGATCACTGAGATAGTGCTTTTTTGGTAGCAGACCCAAAACTGTGGAATAGTCTCCTGTTTTATATTACAAAACTGCCCCAACCTTGCATGTTTTTAAGTCCTCTACTAAAACTTGTTCATTTTCTGAGGCATTTAATATTCCTATTGTTTTGTGATTGTGCTATATGATTGTTTTATGAACATGTTTTATGTTTACAGGTGGTTTTATTATTTTTATGTTGTTTGTTTACCTAGTTTTTTAATTACGTTAAAGCCAAGCAATTTGCTTAATTTTGCATGTATTATACAAAATAACTTAAAGCACAGTTTTGTGGCAACTGTGTGTGAATATAGCCAGCCACTTGTAAAAATGGTAAAAAATTGTTAAATCTTTTATTTATATATATATATATATATATATATATATATATATATATATATATATATATATATATATATATATATATATATATATATATATATATATATATATATATTTTAGTTAAATATTATTACAATTTCAAAGAACTGCCTTCTATATTAATGAAATTTGAGCTTAGTTGAATGCTGTGAGGGCAAAGCAGAATTTACAATTTAAAATATATATATATAGCACAATTTAAAGCAGACCTTTCATTCCCTCATTAGCATAAACAGCAGCCCTGATTAAGAAGCTGCCATCTTCCATTACAGTTTTCAATATGCCACTATGGTGACACATAGGCATCCACCACTTTAGAAAATAGCTGGAAGCACAATCTTATTTGAATTTAACGTGACAGTCAACAAAATTGCACAATTTGGATCAAACATAAAAGGGGCAGTTTCAAACACACTCAGAGACTTTTTACATGTTGTAAAAAGGGGAATGAAAGGTCTGCTTAAAATTGTGCTATGTATATTTTAAATTGTAAGTGGTTTTGAAAATTGCTAAAAATTCTGCTTTGTCCTCACAGCAAGCAACTAAGCTCAAATTGCATTAAAATAGAAGGCAGTTCTTTGAAATTGTAATTTTATATATATATATATATATATATATATATATAAATAAAAAATTTAAATGGTGATCTCAACATTTGAACATTCTGTGACTCACACCTGCAGTGTAAATAACAAGGCTAAATGTAGAAGGCAAACAAGTTTAATTGCTTATTGTGTCATCTGCAGTAAAAGAACTTTACAGAAGCTAAGCTCAAATTGTTTTTTTTTTTTTTAATTTTGCATACCAGTGGTGTGGAGTTTGATTTGAACTTTAACAACACTGTTGGGATCAGAAACACCTTCTTACTGCGGACCTACGCCTTTGGTAAGATAAGAAAAGTTCATAGTTATGTACCTAGTAATGTCTTTTGCAAAATTAAATATATAATATATTTTTTTTACATATCTTTCAGTTGAAAAACGTGTTCGTCCAATCGTCCTTGTTGTAAAGAAATGGGCAAATCACCACTGCATCAATGATGCCAGCCGAGGAACGCTGAGCAGCTACACACTGGTTCTTATGGTCCTACATTACCTTCAGAGTAAGTTCTTTTTCTAAAATGTTGGGTTAAGATGTATTGTACTAAAAATGTATAAATATATCTTTGTTTCAACGTCAGCTCTTCCTGACCCAGTCATACCATGCCTTCAAAGGGATTACCCTGTAAGCAGATTTTCAAATATACTAATGAATTGTGCGTAAAGTTTTTTTTACAGTGTTTAATTCTTGCTGAAACTACCTCCTGCAGACTTGCTTTGACCCTAGGATGGACATTCATCTTGTGCCAAATGGACCAAGCGATATACCTGCTTTTGTGTCTAGAAACAAGTCGTCACTGGGAGACTTGTTCTTAGGTTTCCTGAGATACTACGCCACTGTTTTCAAGTAAGTCAAGTTATTGATATTGTAGCACAAATTATTGGCGTTGATCAATACTATATTTAAAGCAAAACGAGAAAACATTCTACAAACAAATGAAGCCAAGTAAGCTAATAAATGCATGTTATAACTACACTACCTGACAAAAAGTCTTGTCATCGATCCTAGTTGTAAATGCAACAAATAATAACTTGACTTCTGGTTGATCATTTGGAAAAGTGGCAGAATGTAGATTTTTTTTTTTTTTCTGATAAACCATCTGTTGAACTGCATCCCAATCATCACAAATACTGCAGAAGACCTTTTGGAACCTGCATGGACTCAAGAAATCAGTCAAGTTTGGTGAAGGAAAAATCGTGGTTTGGGGTTACATTCAGTATGGGGGCATGTGAGTGATCTGCAGAGTGAATGGCAACATCAACCGTCTGAGGTATCAAGACATTGCTGCCCATTACATTACAAACCACAGGAGAGGGCAAATTCTTCATCAGAAAAGCGCTCCTTCGCATACGTCAGCCTCCACATCAAAGTTACTCTGAGAAAAGAAGGTTAAGGTGCTCCAGGATTGGCCAGCCCAGTCACCAGAGATGAACATTATTGAGCCTGTCTGGAGTAAGATGGAGGAGACATTGAAGATGAATCCGAAGTATGTTGATGGACTCTGGGAGTCCTGGAAGAACGTTTTCTTTGCCATTCCAGATGACTTTATTAATAAGTTATTTGAGTCATTGCAGAGATGTATAGATGCAGTCCTCCAAGCTCATTGGAGTTCTGCACAATGTTCATTCTTTTTCCACTGCACCATGACTTTATATTCTATACTGTACATTATTTCTGTTTAGTGACCAGACTTTTATCTTAAAGTCAGACCTTACTATCCTAATGAAATAATTAACAATCAAGGCATTATCAAATTTTATTTTGATAAAATAAGTGTAATCTAGAGGCCTTTGCCTTTCATATAAGCCACTTCTGATACCAAATGATCACCTAGAATTCAAGTTATTATTTGTTGTACCTAAAACTTGAATATGCGACAAGACTTTTGTCAGGTAAGGTAATTTCAGGTCACTCCATTGTGTTGGGTTCTGAAGTTAAACACTCTGTTCATTCACTCAAGAAATAATTTTTGGCTGCTTGTTCAAACTGCTTATTTAAAGCGAGTGAAACAGCACAATTCTTACAATTTTGTGGGGACAAGTTCATTATTTTATCTTCATTTATTCATTCATTTTCTTTTCGGCTTAGTCCCTTTATAAATCTGGGGTTGCCACAGCGGATTGAACCACCAACTTATCCAGCATATGTTTTACGCAGCGGATACCCTTCCAGCTGCCACCCATCACTGGGAGACACCCATACACTTCCATTCACAGACATACACTACAGACAATTTTAGCTTACCCAATTTACCTATAGCGCATGTTTGGACTTGTGGGGGAAGCTGAAGCACCTGGAGGAAACCCACGCAAACACAAGGAGAACATGCAAACTCCACACAGAAATACAAACTGACCCAGCCGAGGCTCGAACCAGCGACCTTCTTGCTGTGAGGCGAGAGCGATACTCACTGTGTCACCGTGATGCTCTGTTTTATGTTGAAACAACATGAAGAAATTGTGTGGAACTCAGCATTTTTTTTACAATGTTGCTTAACCTTTTAAAGCCAGATCTGTAATGATGTCTGAGGTTGTTAAATCGTTTGTATGTTCTTTTGTTGAAAGTAACTTATTTTAAAAACAGTCATGTTTAATAGCAGAATAATAATGTTGTTTCTAAAGAATAAACCAAACACTTAAAATTAATTGTACTATATTTCTCCTCCTGATTCATGGTGTTCTAGTTCTTTCCATCATTAAAGACACCGACTGGCAGGCTGGTTTGGTTCATGTTTTTTTTTTTAATCCCGTAAGGGTAAAATTCATCCCGACCCAAAAAGGGGCAAGCACTAATACACTCTATTGTATTATTGCACTACAAATTTAATCAAATCTGTCAAGTTTTTTTTCCTCCAGCTCACACGGCAGGTTAGATTCACTTATGATAAGATAGAGGCCAGTGTTGTTAACAAAAACTAACCTGATTGTAAGCCACCTGCAAGGCTCCTATTTCATGTCATTCTGCCAGATTGACAGGAGCAGGTGAAGCTCTGGCTCTATGTGTGTGTCAGGCTCTGGTCCAGATGGCCTGCTCTAATGCTCACAACACTGGATATGTGCATATGCTTCTTTGAATAAACAAGTCTGAATGAATGCATTTACAAGCACATCTTTACAGTTTGATGTTTTTGTTGTTACAGATGGGACAAGCAAGTGATCTCTGTGCGGACGGCAAAAGCTCTGCCCAAAAGCGGTTTCAAAGAATGGAAAGACAAGTTCATCTGTGTAGAAGGTAAACGGTCACTGAATGTTTGTACATTGTGCAAGAATAAAGGGCTTTTCACAATAAGAATGATAACTTTAATAATAGCTCTTTTTAAATACCAGTGAACAGTAGCTGCATTTCCAGCCACCTATTTTTATGTGTATTTTGGATATGCGCATTGAAAAATGGTTGATGCAAATGCCATATTTTGCATAGATTTTGAAAATGCACATTAAAAACACATGCACATAACTTGAGCAGGATAAACTTTTTATTTGATAAAAAAAAAAGATGCGCATGAACTACAATGGAAACACTTTTTACCAAGCAAATTCCAGTTACAGTATGTGCATTTAAAAAAAAGTCATGTGATTTTGTTATAAGAGATCCTGTGATGATAAAAATGTGTGTGAATGGATAAACCAGCAGGCTGAGCACATTGTAAAACATTGGAAATGTTGTTTTGGTTATTCTAAAATGCCTTAACCATTTCAGTATTAGTGGTATTTTATTATTAATGACCTCCAGAATTGTAAAGAGCGTCTGTGCTCTGCGTCTCACGCCTTCAAACACCATTACACATTCATTGTCTGCGGCATTTGTCCTCTGAGGGGCAGCAATATATTAAATAAAGAAAAGACTCACGCAGCTTGTCCTTCCGCAGCAAATTCCATTTTTACTGTTGATATTTAGTGCCAGTTAGTCAAGAAGTGACGATTTTGTTCTCTTTGACTCGTTGGATGGAAACACTGCTTTATTCACACGTCTTTAATGCGATTATTCAATTTTTGCGCAAAAAGTTACTTCACATTTTTGGCTTCCAAGCATATCTAGTAACTTTTTTTTATATACATTACTCTGCCACTTTGGATATTACATTCTTTAAAGGTGTGCCATTTTAAATGAACATATGGATAGCTGAATAATTCAGTTCAGTACATGACTTACCAAGAGTCTCAGACAGCATTTGATTGGCCACAATATTTCCTAGTGAGATAACATTTTTTCTAGGGCTTTTAAAGTTAATGCATTAAAAAACTGGTTTATTTTAGAAAAGCTATTAATTGTTTTAGGGGTAAATATAAAAATACTTAAAGTATCTTTATTTCACAGATTATTTAGGCAGTATTCTGTTTTGTTGATCTTCTGTCTGCTATGATATTTAAAAATGTTGTCAATTTTGTAAACATTTGTATTTTTTACTTTTATTATTATCTTTTTTTTTTAAACCTAGACAATTGTGAAATATATTTTGACCTTAATTCATGCCATGGTGAAACATTAGCTAAATATATGTGGGGCGAAACAAACAGAAGAAATTTATTGTGTGTTTGCTCTTCAGCCAAGTGCTTCATTCAGCTTTGGCCAAGAATATAAATTTCAGTAAATCTCTATAAAACAAGGTTGTTTCGGGGTTTCTTGTGTACTGATGTTGTTATGCAGTTTGTTTTAAAGTGTAACATAATATTAATTTAAGGTGCATTTAAATCAGATAGAATGGGGGGGTTAATTTGTGACTAATCGTGAGTTAACTCATGGTTAACATGTATTTAATCACAAAAAAAAGAAATCGATTGACAGCTTCGATTTCTTTTTTTTTTTTTTTTTTTTTTTTTTTTTTTTTTTTTTTTTTTTTTTTTTTTTATAAATAAAAAATGTATCCATCTGCTTGAAAATGAGAATTTGTATTTTGTTTTAGAACCATTTAATCGTACCAACACAGCCAGAGCCGTCCATGAGAGGATGAAGTTTGAAGCCATTAAAGCTGCATTCATTGAGGTAAGTCCAAGACTTCCTTGGATCATTATTTAAATAAATTTGTATTTGTTTAAGTTATATAAACATGTATATTTCAAGTAGTTTGATATTCTTTCTTGACAATTTAATTAAAATGAGCATCTCACTGTAATGTACCATGTAATGTGATTTTATAAAAATGTCCATCAGTAATAAGCCGCTATGGCTTGTTGAAGTCAGAATTATTAGCCCCTTTTAAATATTTCCCAAATGATGTTTAACAAAGCAATGAAATTTTCACAGTATGTCAGATAATTTTTTTTTTCTTCTGGAGAAAGTCTTGTTTGTTTTATTTTGGCTAGAATAAAAGCAGTTTTATTTAAAAAAAAAAAAAAAAAAAAAGCATTTGAGGTCAAAATTATTAGCCCATTTAAGCTATTTTTTGGTAGTTTACAGAACAAACCATCATTATACAATAACTTGTCTAATTACCCTAACCTGCCTAGTTAACCAAATTAACCTAGTTAAGCCTTTAAAAGTCACTTTAAGCTGTATAGAAGTGTTTTGAAAAATATCTAGTCAAATACTATTTATTGTCATCATGGCAAAGAGAAAATAAATCAGTTATTAGATATGAGTTATTAAAACTATTATGTTTAGAAATATTACTTCTCTCAGTTAAAAAGAAATTGGGGGGAAAAAATAAACAAAGGGCTAATAATTCTGACTTCAACTGTATATGGGTCATATGACAAAAGCATTATTTTACTACATTAAAAAAAAAAAAATCTCGTACAGAGTTAATTCCTTCAAGGAGGAATAAGCAAAGTGGAAACGTTCTACAGAACAGCTGGAATGCAAAGTATTCTTCCAATCTTAAATGTGACCATGTATTGTTTACTTACAGTCCTACCGGCTTCTGCAGCTCAGAAAAGATCTCAACTTCATCCTTCCCAAGACCAAACGGATGGCAAGACCTCAAACTGCCCACAGATAAATCAGTGGATTAAACCTGGAGTCTTCAGTTGCTGTTTGTACATTGTGAGAAGAATAGCATTACCTGTTACATAAAGTGTTTGGGTATGTTGGACCTTTGGGAATGTGTTGAATTAAATCCACTGAGCTGACAAGGGTTGTAATCTGGTCATCTCTGAGCATGAGTATGTGTGAAATGTTCATGTAACACTAAGCAATATCTTTTGCCCATATGGTACACAGTCTGCATTTAGGAGACAGAGACTAGTTTTTTGTTGCAAATAGACTGATTTTGTGGTTTATTAGCCAATATAACCTTTTTCCTGAAATGATAGCGAAACAGCAACATGAAAAATCCATTAATATTTCTTTAATCAGACATAAAGTTCCTGTTCATTTTCCTTAAAAATAAAAAATGGTAAATACAAATGTTTTTCTGGCAGATGACTACTTTTACCTAAACATTTTCTGTGATCTGTTTTCTATTTGTTTTGTCATGTTTTGTACAGTCTTTTAAACGTTTATTTAAATGATTAAAATGTTACTATGGAATCCTATTTTGGCCTTCAATTATTATTATTATTATTTTTTTTTTTTAGCTTTTGTTCATATATTGTTACAGATTTGTGTAGAAAGAGAACTTTTACATAAGTGATAAAATGTCTGGTAAAAGTTCTACAATGAATGTGTTCAAAGTTTGCTGTCACATTGAGTACAACAGGATGTGCTATTTACCATTCTATTTTGAGTTTACATCTCAGAATTTATTATTATTTTTTTTTTGTCAACATATTTTTTTCTGAGTTCAGATTTTATAATCTTAAGGTTAGGATTATAAATTATAAACTTAATATTACAATACTGGACATCTGAATATTTCAATTCTGAATTTTGAGTTAATATAACTACAATTCTGAATTTACGTCTATATAGATATAATAACAACATTGATGTTTATAGCACTAGCATAGCTCTAATGATGCTTTCATTTGCAGTGTGTGATATATGTTTTTGACAGCATCCGCTAATGGGTTGTTATTCTCGATTCATGGCATAATATGAGTTTGGGAACATTGATATGAGTGTGTGGGGGGTTTGAGAGTAAAATTAGCACCGCTGAAGGAAACTGACACTACAGTGGCTTGAATCCTGCTGTCCCTCTTGGTCATGGCCGTGTTTGCCGCGTGTCATATTTCAGGGGACACCGCCGCTGTTGCAGTTTCACGCAAGCTTTACTGTTCAGGACATGGTTAACATTGTGCCACAGTTCACATGTTGACAGGGGAAATCACATATACAGGAAAATTTTTCCTAACTCGAGGTTAAGGAAACGGGGACACCTGTGACTCTTTTCCAAGTACGCAACCTTGAGCTCAAGAATATTTGTAATCTATTTAGAGCAGGCGCTGAGTAAGGCGAACCACTGCGAGCAACGAGACATGATCCCAACACGAAGCTGCACTCTCCAAGACTGGCTTTTATTTTAAATAACGCCACCATTTCTTGATTATCACCGAAATGGACCGTGCTGTGAAAGGGGAATGTGAGGGGGCTGAGCCAGAGATGGAGGAATTGCAGAACGTGGGCTCTGGAATAATGGATATGGGCGACGACGAGGAGGAGATTGAGGAACTTCATAAAAGGTAGTTTTCTCACGGTTGTTTTCTAGTTATAACGTTTCGGGATTACAGCTGTTTCAACACCGCACTTCCCCAAACAAATAAAATCTTTTTACAGTTTTTTTGTTAAAGTGTTGCACTTACACAAATGGAAGTTCAAAAAGTGTTGTTTTGCATATATAACTGTTTTGAACATGTGGCAGCTATTTAATATATGATTTATTATTTATAGAATACTTGATTGACAACATTTATTATATTTATCATTTTATTTTTGCTAAATTGCAAAAAAACGTGACGTCATTACTTGATGACATCATTAGGTAACCTAGATTCAACACTATATTGTGGTAACGTTATAATTTACGATGTTACTTTGGAATAAAATGTTATTCTAAGCTCTACACGAGACAAGACACACAGGTGTTTTTGTATATTAAATTTACACGAGACGAGACACACAGGTGTTTTTGTATATTAAATTTAAATGAAGTATTTTATTTTTAAGTTTACATTTTGAAGGCAAGTAATTTTTTCTTGACACACACATACACACGAATGTAGTTGTATTAATTTAGATTTGTTTAATTATAGCCTACATACCATTTGTAAAAATAGTGGACTCATTACTTTTTTATGATCATGTACTTTCCCTTTTAAATTGAACATTGAATTGTTGAGCAGTTACAGATTTTATTATCTAGTCAAGTATGATTTATTTAATTAATAAGAAATTATTATCTTATTAAATTGTTGGCGTTATTTTTGCAATTTCTGCTGCAAAATTTTGTAAAAAATCTATGGATTTTTGCTGAATGATTTTGGGTTCGTTGTAACTAAAAACTTGATGAAATAAAAAAATTATACCTTTATTAACTTTTCTTTAATTTTTACAATGCAAACCCAATTAGATCGATTTATTTGGTAAACAAAGCAAGTTGCTCAAATAATATATCTACTAAAAGACAAAACATTTTACAAAACCTTTACAAACTGTATTGTAAATAAATCATATGAACATTTTCATGTAAATCAATAATATTACTGAAATGTATCAAAAAAACGTAATAAATATACATTTACACACTTTTACACAAGTAAATACATAGACTCAGTGATGGGCTAAAAATCTGCTGGTTTCTGCACATGCAGAATCCGTGTTGGGCCTACTTATCAGTTGTAGGTAAAGTCTAATAACAGGTTGCACTGTCATAAATTAAGAATTATTAATGAACAGTGAACCATTTAAATCAGTAGCATAAGTGTGCTGCTAAGAATCTCTCTGCTGCTGAGTTATTTGACTGGACAGTTTTTCCCCTTTTGTTGTATTTGAGAGATGCATACCTTTTTATAGTTTGAATAACTTTTCAAAGGTGACAAAATGAAGCCAAATAAAATAAAATACAAAATGATTTTGATTAAATGTATTGGGGCAGTCTGAAAAGTCTTATAGCCGTAAAATCTGGCAATAAAAGTGATGAAAAAACATCACTTGTGTGTTTTATAAATTCCCATTTTAATTATTATTGTTTAATTATTAAATTTTTTATGTACTGAATGAATGTTTTTATTTAACTGGTGGTAAATCCACTTTCAAGTCTATAATAAGAAAATACTCTATCTTCTCCTTTTAGTAATAATGTCCTTTTAAGAGCTTAATCTTACTAAACATACATAGATGCACTATGTGCCTATAGCATTCATACATTTCCATTAAAAATTGTATTGTATATTTATTCATTCATTCATTTTCCTTCAGCTTAGTCTCTTTATTAATCAGGGATCACCACAGCGGAATGAACCGCCAACTATTCCAGCATATGTTTTACACAGCGGATGCCCTTTCAGCTGCAACCCAGTATTGGGAGACACCCATACACAATCATTCACACTCATGCACTGCTGCCAATTTAGTTCATTAATTCACCTATTGTGCATGTGTTTGAACTGTGGGGGAAACCGGAGGACCCAGAGGGAAATTCACGCCAACACGGGAGAGCATGCAAACTCCACACAGAAATGCCAACTGACCCAGCCAGGACTCAAATCTTGCTGTGAGGCTGCTAACCACTGAGCCACCGTGTCACCCTATTGTATAATTATTCATTTTTAAAATAATTTTAAAATTATTATAATATAAAATTATCATTTTATTTTACTATTGGTAAATCAGATTCTATTATAAGGAGAAGTCTTATCATCTGCCTTTGGTAGTAGTTTTTAATCTTTTAAGGGTTTAAGCTAAGCATACAGAAATACAATATGTGACTATGGCATTATAAATTACGTTTCTAAATGATGTTTTTGGTTAGTTTAAAGGAAGCTGTGCAAGATCCATCTGTGAAGCCTAAACTGCAGTGTCTGATGGTGGACCCATCCTTCTCCATGGTGACTGTGCAGAGCGAGGACAGTGGGATCGTATGGGAGACTGCTTCTAGCAGATGCTCTACTCCATGGGCTTCAGAGGGAAGCTCGCCATCTGAACAGTGCAGCCTAGAAGGATCTGGCACACAGGGAAATATTGTAATTATAATGGACGAAGACAGAATTAAGAGGAAGAAAACAAGCAGCAGAGGCAAGCTGGGTGAAAGGTTTAAAAAGTCAGGCTCCAGGATGCCAAAAAGTCGGGTGGGTGAGGAAAGACCTGCAATGATAGAGGTGGCCGTGCCGAATACACGATCTGAAAGTAGTGAGGATGATCTTTCTGCTGTTAGCAAGGATCAAGATCTCTTTAGTTTGGTATCGGAGGGTTTTGAAATACTCAATATTGTTGTACCTTCAAAGCTCGCTACAGTAGATGAGGAAGATAGCACTGAACTGGCAGAAAATTTGGCCTACTTGGATAATACCCCAAAGATAAAATCCAAACCTAAGCACGGACCTTTAGGAGCAAATGGTTATTGTGTGAGCACAGAAGCTGAAGAAATGAAGCAAAATGAAAGCTTGAATGATTCATCCCAGATCTCAGATGATAAACAATCCAAAAAGGATGAAACTCAAATGGACTATCTTGAAAAATTCACACTGTTAGATGAGCAGGCACCTAGTGATGGAGCTGCACTGGCAGAAAATCTTGTAGCAGAAGTGACTGTCCAGCCAGAGGAACTACTGGTTAATCATAAAGAGCCAAAAGCAGATGAAGCCATTGAGGAGGATTCCTTTGTGATCATCAGTGATGTTGAAATCGCAGGTGAACATCTTGATGAAGTCTTCTACGGAAGTAAGTCCAATGCAGAGCCTGTAGCGCCTCAAGAACATGGGCGAATCACAAGACAGAGTTCTAAATCTCTAAAAGAAAGCGGATCAGTCTTATTTGGGAGTCAGGAATGTATTCTCACACCCGTTTACCTCCCAACTGGACCACCAAAGATCATAGATCCTGTCCTACTTGAGGAACCACGAGCAATGTCCTTCCATTACTCAGACCTCTATGAGGACGCAATAGGAGACAGAAAGAAAGAAGATGAATTCTCTGATACTGAGAGTGTAGTTTCTGAGAGGTCCTTCAAAAGGAGATACTCTGACTCAGATGATGGAGATGGATATTTGGAGAAATTCACTCTGAAAGATGAAACACCAGCAGCTGCACATGTACCTGAGGACAGAGGGAGGGTAGATGGGGCGATGTTAGTATGGCCACAAAGTAAATTTGAACTCACTGGATGTTTGGAAAGAGCACAAGAAGAAAGTGATGAAGTAACTGTTGAGCAACCGTGTGTGCAGGATAAAAATGAAAATGAAGCGAAGTGTGAGTCCACAGGGTGTTGTTCAAATGGACACTGTGGTCCAGAAATACAACCAAAGGTGGAAGTAATCATTAGAGAAAAAGTCATATGCGATGACTTGGTTGCAAAGCATAGTAGGGAAGATATCAAGCCATGTGATATCACTGTCAGAATCAAGGACAGTATCACAACTAAAAGTGAGTCTGATGACAAACAACCTCCACAGGTGGTTGAGCCTAAAAACAAAACCACTAATAAAGAAGAACATGGTAGACAAAAACCAAAAAGTCTGGCTGCTCGTATTGATGTACCAAGGAGTTTAAAGCATGAAGATGTTAGTAAAACTAAAGATGAATTTGAAACTCTATCTGAAACAAAGAGCTCAGAGAATACACAGGTTGATATACCACATGAAGTTGAAAAACTTAGGGTTTCTAAGGACAGCATAGGTAAAAATCATAAAGCACCTGATGTCAGTACTGACATTCAGGAAACGAATCTCATTACAAAATTTGACAAGGGAGAGAAATATGAAACACAGATGCAGAGCAAAATTCTAGACAAAGATAAAATTCAAAGGGTGGAAAATGGCATTACTAAAATAGTAAAAAACAAAGCACCGGAAATATTTGCTCAAGAGGTTATCAATACCAAAGAAACACAATTAGATAAAACAGAGCCTCCAAAAACTAAAGAACTATTAAGAGTAGAGAAAGAGGACAAACCATTGAAAGAAACCTCTCAGGCTTCTGGAGCCAAGCATTCAGCAAAATCCGTAGAAAGAGATTCTCAAGTGCACCAAAAAGAGGAAGCACTTGCTGTAGTCGTGGAGAATGTAAGTGAAGGATTACCACCCAAGTCAGAGAAACAAGATGAAGTAATTGACAGTATTGGTGCAGTGCAAGAGGTCGAGGCCCAAATCAGTCGCACAGAAGTGTTAGCAGAAATTAAAATGAAGCCAGAGTCTGAAATTACTGCAGTTCTCAGAGGATCAAAGCAATCACATTCAAGTGAAATAGTCACAGCAAACACTGAGCTTCTGACTAAACCTGAGATTACAAATGAGAAGAAAATACCTCCAGAACTACAAAATGATTTCAGCTCAGCAAACAGTAAAGCCAAAGAGGACATTTATGTAGATAGACCTACAGCTGAGGCATCAATTCTGAAACAAGGTCTAGAAAAGCAAAATGAACTTATTCACATACCTGAGATTGAACCTGAGGTCACAGAAAAGCATGGAAAAGTTGATGAAATCAAGGTAGATGTTGTAGAGGAAACAAGCAAGAAGATAGAAATTACACAAGAGCCTGTTCAGGAGGAGATACCTTCTGAGAACAGAGCAACAACTGAGATTAAAGACATAGTTGAGTCAAGGCAAGAATGTAGCTTGTTGGATAATGAAAAGGAGGCATCTGTTCCAGAAAGCACAGAGAAGATGAGTATAACAGCAGACGTAGAGGACTCTTCGCAAGTAAGACTGTCACCTGTTGTACCAACTAAGGAGGAAGAGTTGGAAGAACATAGTAAAATAAATGATGTAACCACAGAGATACCTGTCAAGGAGAATTCTGAGATTAAAATTTTACCTCTAGCATCAACATTAGAAATAGAAAAGAAAACTCAGATTGATGTACAGACTGAAGATATAACAGATTTACCAGAACCCATCTCACCTCCTCCACAAGTTGATGAAGAAGACTCCTCGGTGATGAGAGTTTCACCGTTAGAGCCAGAAGACAAATCTTATGAAAATATACATGGAGGAAGAATATGCCTGAGTAAGAATAAAGGTGTCTTCTCACAATTGCGAAGCTACACCCCTCAAGAGGACCTCTCAACCTTGAGCTGTGACCCAGATGTGCAGCGGGACATTGCGGAGGAGCTTGATTATGAGATGATCGATGAACAAGAGGCAAGACAGTCTGAACAAGCTAGATCTGAGGATGGGAAAATTTGCCTGCCAGATCAAGCTCTGGAGATGGGCTTTGAATTTGTTGAGGATTTAGACAGTGTCCAGTTGGTGGATGAACGTGAAGAGGATCTCGAAATTCAACCAATGGATGCGTTCTGCCTTGATTGTCAATGCCCAATACTGCTGAGTGAGGCTGAGCATCAAAATCATAAGGTGGCTTCTCTGGATGAGGCCTTTGACAGTATGAAGGTAAGTTAAGTTCCCTTACTTTAAGAGTGCTAAGACATGATTTCCTGGCATTAGCTTGACATTTGATCTTTCTCTCAGCTGGCCTGTCTGGAGAGCCTAAGTTATGAAGTCACTGAATGCTTAAGTGTTTTATGCAAGAAGGACATGCAAATGACAAAACCACACAATCGGCTGTAAAACAAATGAATATTTGTTGATTATAAGAGAATGTCTGGGTGTAAACCAGGTAGAGACAGTGGGAGATTGTTTACTTTTATTGGCCTTTGACTGCATTCGTAGCGGATGAGTCAGAACTGACTGACTCATGGCAAGGCAAGCGCTGAAATGCCCCTCTCTGAAAGTAGACAGCTGTTTCCATGATTCATCTGCAGTTTATTCCAAAGGACTGCACCAATGTGAACTGACATTTGCAAGCAAATACAAAAGAGAAATTAAAAATATATATTTGCAGGTATGAAGGAAATAGAAAATTGTAGTTAATTTTACATGTACCTGAAAATGTTTCATGATTTCTGTCTAATGTAATTTTCCATGTGATTTTGTTTTCAGAAAAGACTAAGTGAACTGATATCAGTTTTGCAATCAAGATCAGAAAATATCGAAGACTTTGTGTCTGAGCTTGAGGTGGCATACAACACAGTGGAGGTAGGAACAAACACAACAATTTGTAGTTCTTACTTGGTAGACTAAACCAATCCTATAGAGACATGGAAGATATTTGAGTGCATAGAAGGATAGTATCCATCAGTCTATGTCTATGTTAGGACATGCGAACATGAAAAAACATGGTAAAATATGCTAGCAATGTGCTTAAACATGCTAAATACATGTTAGCAATGTGCTAAAGCATGCTAATGTTTGAAAACATGTTTGAAACATGCTGACTCATGTTTGTAATTTGCTAAATATGCTAGCAAATTGCTAATTATTGCCTTGCTAGCATTGGGTTAGAAGTAGTGTGCCGCACACCTCTTTTTGAGTGATGCTCCCAACCGTTAGATCGCCCCCTGGGGGCTGGCTGCAGAACAAGTCATAAAGCCCGCCTCCCCTATGTTAACCAATGAGACTTGAGCCCAAATAAAAAAATTATTACACTTGCAATAAAATTTCCCAAAAGACGGTTTTGCTCAATTGAGGCACTGGTTATCAAGCTGATATAGGTTCAGATGTTCATTTTTGTTAACAGTTTGTTTTTAGCCAGTAATTTAATGCTATGAAAACAGGGCGTGTCATCATGATTGACAGTTGTGATTGACAGGTTCTCTAAGCAGACCGTCGGAGATTAGGGAGGAGATTAAAGTACCAATGTTTGATTTCTGTGTTATTTTACCATGATAAAATTAGTTGATCAGCAGTAAACTATACTTTCTGACCTACATGATCTGATGGATCACTGTTTATTTGGTTAAATGTGGGCGTTATCATGTCAGAGAAAACAGGTGATCGTTATCTAGCATTAGTTCTTTTTTCTGGGCTTAAATAATAATTACAAAGACAAAACTAATGTTAGGCAATTTCCACATCAATCTCCTGTAACGTTATTTGAACCAAATTTAAAGGACGTCTCTGACATTGAATTAATATACTAAATTTACTGTTTCAAAAATATTAAAATCTAGAAACAGAATCGTATATAACAAAAATAACTATAAATGTTATTATTTATACACATCATTTACCATTGGCTATTTATTTTAAAACTCCTAATAAACATTAAAATGAATGTATGTTCTTCTTTTCCAGATATAATTCAGGCATCGAATAAACAAAATAAAAATGGAGGCAAAGAAAAAATAATAAACAATATACAAGCAATGTTGCAGCAGTTGGCATATTAGTACTGCAAAGTTTGTTGTACAAATTTATAAGGAATATTTTATAAAGTGCTGGGATGTGTAAATATCCTGTTGATATTTAGAAATATTGCTGTAATTTTTGTTAATATAAACGCACATTTTTCCCACATGGCAAATAGCTGTCAATGATGTGTATATTTTGGGTCCTGTTGATTGTTAATTCAAAATAAAAACCTTTCTAAAAATGTACAGTTGAAGTCAGAATTATTAGCCCCGCTTTGAATTTTATTTTTTAAATATTTCCCAAATAATGCTTAACAGAGCAAGGAAATTTTCACAATATTTCTGATAATATTTTTTCTTCTGGAGAAAGTCGTATTTGTTTTCTCTTGGCTAGAATAAAAGCACTTTTAAATAAATAAGTTATTATTTATTATTATTTAAATAAATAATAAATGTTTTTTTAATAAACCATTTTAAGGTCAAAATTAATTACCCTAACATGTCTAGTTAACCGAAATAAACTAGTTAAGCCTTTAAATGTCACTTTAAGCTGTATAGAAGTGTCTTTAAAAATATCTAGTCAAATATTATGTACTGTCATCATGGCAAAGACAAAAGAAATCAGTGATTAGAAATGAGTTATTAAAACTATTATGTTTAGAAATGTGTTGAAAAAATCTTCTCTCCGTTAAACAGATATTTGGGAAAATAATAAATGGGGGCTAAAAATTCAGAGGGGCTAATAATTCGGACTTCAACTGTATGTGTTGTTTATGTGTTATTGTTCATATTTTACAAATGTTAATTCTTCCCCTATGAAGATAATAAATACCAACAACCCGTTATAAGATAAATATTTTTTGTACTCATAGCTGAGTCTAACTCAGGCTAGAGTATATGAATGATCATTTATTTCTGCAGTCCAACATGTATTGTTTTTAATAAATTATTAAAAACAGCTTACATCACACAGTTTTTTAATAAATCGCATATTATTACATGTTTTTAAATGTAAGTGCTTATAGCGAGCCTTTGTTACAGTGCATATATGTAGGGTCAAATTCGGAGTTCGGGGGGCGTGGTTGATTTGATGTACAATCGTTTGGTTGAAAGCTTGATTCCGTGGCTCCGCCTTATCCACCATCTTGCAGTCCTTCTGCGCATACCCAGGCTCCAATTTTAGCCGTTTTTTGTGACAGTTTGTGCCCGTCATGAGGTGTTTTGCATTTAAAGCGTTCAATGAAAAAAGGCGTTGTTGTGTTGTCCATGTCTTTTACAGTCATTGGTTAGAATATGCCAAAGTACCATGTTAATTCATGTTAGTAACATGTTCAGTAAGGTGACCAGATGTCCCCATTTCGGGGAAAGTCCCTGTTGTTGGTGTTGTTTTGTGTCTCCAGAATTGTACCTATTTTACGGAATGTTCAAAGCCCCACAAATAAGACCAGTTACCCAACTAATGCTGATATATATTTTATTTATAATGATTTATTTAATCAGCACAGGGCAATGCATGCTGCTTTGTTGCAGAAACTAGAGTAGGGTACCACCATCACCATTAATCAAAAGACATCTAAACAATCACCCCTGCAATAATATGCTCAAAAAAGCATAACAGGTTACATTTTTGCCTACTTTGGTAATGTGAAAGTGAATTTCCAACATAAAATGAAAAACTTGCCCTTAATCAAATCTACTATAAATAGAGCAGTTGCAAAACAAAATCTCTGAGAAATTGATTCAGGGATTTTGAAAATGCATTGCTTTTCTTTCTTTTAGCAGTTAGGCTACTTTTAGTCTAGACTAATGTTTAACCATACACTTAAATGCTCACAAAATAGAGGACTTGTATGTTCAGAGGTTGCCTTTTGTGTCACAATAATAATGTAAACACTGTTCACTATTAACACTTTTCAAATTCGCTTATACATTTACTGGTTATTTTAGGTGGCAGTGATACTATGTGTAAGTAATTGAACACAAGCAGAGAATGGATGTTTTTTTCCTTCTTTCTTAACTTGACTGCACTGTAAAACGCAATAAGTTAAGGTAACTCAAACCGTTTGAAGAAACCGATTGCAACAGACCATTTAAGTTCAAAAACTAATCTATATGAGTACTGTGAACTTACTCCATTAAAGTTACATTAAGGTATTTAATTAACTCATTAGTTTCAACACTGAGTTCAAGACTCTTTTCAAATGAGTAGAATTGACTTTCAGTCAAGTTTAACTTAACTACACTCATTTCATTTGGTAAAGTTGACTGTTGGGTTTTACAGTGTGTTAATAGCTTTAAGTCATGACTTGGAGCTCTTTCATAAGCCCAAAAGTTTGTTCATGTTAAAATGCAAAAGAAAACATGGAAACAAAACAATGAAATAATTATATATGATACTTACAGTATATGTTTAATACATGTTCTTGTGTCAAAACTATTGAGAATCACTGCCCTGTACACTGTAAAACCCAAAAAGTGAAGGTAACTCAAACCATTTGAGGAAACCAATTGCAACAAACCATTTAAGTTCAAAAACTAATCCTAACGAGTACTGTGAACTTAATCCAATTGAGTAAATGAAGAAATTTGAGCACAGAAAAACCCAATAAATGAAGAGAACTCAAACCAACTGAGTACTGTAATACCAATAAGTTAAGGCAACTCAAACCGTTTGAGGAAACCGATTGCTACAAACCATTTGAGTTAAAAAAAACTAATCTATATGAGTACTGTGAACTTACTCCATTTAGGTTGAAGTAATGAGGTATTTAATTAACTCATTACCTTCAACACTGAGTTCAAAACTCTTTTCAAATTCATTTCATTTGATAAAGTTGACTGTTGGGTTTTACAGTGTAGCAATGTCCTGGCAGGCACCCACAATATCTTAGCTGACGTGACTTTTGAACTCCTAGAAATCCAGAGCAAGAGTTTTGCAGTGCTTACGCTAGTGCACTGTCAGCTTGGGGATGCTATTAAGCTGGGGAAGGTTATTAGGAACTTATGTGCAGCATTATTGTGCTTATCCCACAGGAGAACTTTATTGATTGTGAGAAGACCATAAAGATACAAAATGAGGAGGAGCTGAAGCTAGTGATGGATCAGTATAATGAGATGTCCCAGGCCATGGAGGAGCAGAAAAAAGCCAGACTGGAGCAGTTGTACGACCAGATTGTGTCGTTCCAGGAGAATATCGACAAGGCCAAGGAGACTTTGGAGACAACAGCTAAGGAGGAAGAAAAGACAGATCCGCTTACGTTTATTTCTGTGAGCATTCCCTCATCTGTGTTTTAATTACTCATTTAAAGCTGGTCACGTTTAGATTAGAATTTATATATTGATTTTGTCCAAGGCCGTAGTTGCATTGGAAGCATTTTTAAAGTGCTAAGCTAAAGTTTGTTAGGAGAAATGATGAACTATCTAGAAAGGTTATTGTAGTCTGATTAAATTGTTTTTTTTTTCACCATTTCTCAGAAATCAAAAGACATCAGTATGAGGTAACTGAATGGCCTGAGTTTTTGATGCATTATTGGCTTGCTGATATCAATGATTGAATTATTACTTGAATTAAAACAGAATCTTGCTGTAATTGCCTTGTTGAGTGTGGTGTGCTTAACACGTTGTTTGTACCCTTTAAACTAGGGCTACAATGAGAGCACTGTGATAAAGTTGCAATATTCAATGTACAATGTTTCCAGCTGCAACCCAGCACTGGGAAACACCCTTACTCATACACTATGGTCAATTTAGTTTATTCAATTTACCTATAGCGCATGTGTTTGGACTGTGGGGGAAACCGGAGCACCCAGAGGAAAGATGCTGTGAGGCAACAGTGTTAACCACTGAGCTGCTACTTGAATGAGTACATTTCTAAGTATACTTTAAAGGGCACCTATGGTGAAAAATCACTTTTCAAGCTGTTTGGATAGAAATGTATGTAAGTATAGTGTATAAACTGTAATATTGGGGTGAAATAAACACACCCTGTCCTTTTTTTTTTCAATTTAAGAACATAAAAACGGTGGACCAATTGTAGCGGTTTTCAGATCGACCGCAACTTTACGTAGGAGTGCGGTCCCCCCGCCCACCAATATTGATTGACAGCTGTGCGCATTAACATGTCCGGTAGTCACGTGTAAAATCATATCAGCAAGAGAGGATGAGCGCAAAGCAGACGGGAATAAAAGGTCTGTTCAGTTCGCTAGGATCATCAATCATCATCAAACGTGATCTAGAGTGAGTTCTACAAGTTTAAATTGTTTTAAAACAGAGCATGTGTGTAATGAATTACAGCGATTCACTTCAGATTACTTCATCAGAACAGCCGCGTGTCAGAACAATTATAAAAGAAGACGCTTCAATTGCGGTTTGTGGACGTTAAATCAGGTTTATTTTGTAGATTAACATAACAGATATTCATACAGCAGTGGATATTACCAGTATCATGTCACATATGCGTGCAAAACGAGTGCAAAGCTTAACGCTTTCTCTCTCTCTCTCTCTCTCTCTCTCTCTCTCTCTCTCTCTCTCTCTCTCACTCTCTCTCTCTCTCTCTCTCTCTCTCTCTCTGTGTGTGTCTGCTGCGCTATGTGTGTGTGTGTATGTCTGCTGCGCTATGTGTGTGTGTGTGTGTGTGTGTGTATTTGTCTGCGCTATGTGTTTGTGTTCTCGCTGTGTGTGCGTGAACTTTGTAATGACATTGTGTGTGACTCATTGTTGCAATGCCACAAAAATTGCATCAAATACTGATTGTTAAAGTTTTTACTGTAGTATTTCTCACACACCTTACGTGAGATCTGCTTCCTGAGGCAGCCGAGGGCGGCGATTGCTGATAGGCACGTGGGAACGATGGGCGGGGAGGACTAGCCTTAAAGGGCCAGTACAAAAAAACAGCAAAACTTTTTTCCAGCTATAATATAGACACTTCAAACAGCTATAATAAATAATCTGATGCGTGTTTTGAGCTGAAACTTTACAGACACATTCTGGGGACACAAAAGACTTATATTAAATATGAAAAAAGGGGTAACCTATGTGCCCTTTAAATGTAATAGTCCCTTACAACAGGTCAAAATATATAACTGTCAATTGATAGAATTTACAGATATGGTACTTTGTTTTGATATTTATCATTATCAGGATATGAGATGATAGGAGATGGTCCATAGATATTTGGACATTGACACAATTCTAACATTTTTGTCTATATACACCCACACAATCAATTTGAAATGAAATAAACAAGGTGGGCTTTAACTGCAGACTGTCAGCTTTAATTTGCGGGTATTGTAGAAATTACAACAGTTTGCATATGTGCCTTCCACTTGTTAAGGGTCCAAAAGTAATTAAGGTGTTCCATGGCCAGGTGTGTTATTCCCTCATTATCCCAATTACAATAAGCAGATAAAAGGTCCAGAGTTCATTTCAAGTGTGCTATTTGCATTTGGAATCTGTTACTGTCAACTCTCAAGATGAGATGCAAAGAGCTGTCACCATCAGTCAAGCAAGCCATCGTTAGGCTGAAAAAACAAAACAAACCCATCAAAGAGATAGCAAAAACATTAGGCATGGCCAAAACAATTGTTTGGAACATTCTTAAAAAGAAAGAACAGAGCTCAGCAACACCAAAAGAATGGGAAGACTACAGAAACAACTGTGGTGGATAACCAAAAAATTCTTTCCCTGGTGAAGAAAACACCCTTCACAACAGTTGGCCAGATCAAGAACACTCTCCAGGAGGTGGGTCTATGTGTGTCAAAGTCAACAATCAAGAGAAGACTACACCAGAGTGAATACTGAGGGTTCACCACAAGATGTATACCATTGGTGTGCCTAAAAAACAGGAAGGCCAGATTAGAGTTCTCAAAAAGCCTTCACAGTGCTGGAACTACATCCTGTGGACAGATGAGATCAAGATCAACTTGTACCAGAGTGATGGGAAGAGAAGAGTATGGAGAAGGAAAGGAACTGCTAATGATCCTAAGCAGTGAAGCATGGTAGTAGTAGTGACATGGCGTGGGCATGTATGGCTGTCAATGGAACTGGTTTTCTTGTATTTATTTATGATGTGACTGCTGACAAAAGCAGCAGGATGAATTGTGTTTCAGGCAATATTTTCAGCTCATATTAAGCCAAATGCTTCAGAAAACATTGGACGGTGCTTCACAGTACAGATGGAGAATGACCCAAAGCATACTGCAAAAGCAACCAAAGAGTTTTTGAAGTGGAATGTTATGCAATGGCCATGTCAATCACCTGACCTGAATCCGATTGAGCTTGCATTTCACTTGATGAAAACAAAACTGAAGAGAAAATGCCCCAAAAACAAGCAGTAACTGAAGACAGTTGCTGTAGTGGACTGGCAGAGCACCCCCAGGAATAAAACCCAGCATCTGGTAATGTCTATGCATTCCAGACTTCAAGCTGTAATTGACAAAGTATTTAAAAGTGAAAGTTTGATTTATGATTATTATTCTGTCCAATTACTTTTGGTCCCTTAACAAGTGGGAGGCACATATGCAAACTGTTGTAATTCCTACAGCGTTCACCTGAATTGGATGTATTCATTCATTCATTTTCTTTTCGGCTTAGTCCCTTTATTAATCTGGGGTCACCACAGCAGAACCGCCAACTTATCCAGCACATGTTTTACGCAGCGGATGCTCTTCCAGGCGTAACCTATCTCTGGGAAATTAATTGGATGTAAATACCCTAAAATTAAAGCTGACAGTCTACAGTTAAAACACATCTTGTTCGTTTCATTTCAAATCCATTGTGTTGGTGTATAGAGCCAAAAATGTAAGAATTGTGTCGATGTCCAAATTTTTATAGACCTAACTGTATGTCGTAATAGGAGATTTTTGTCATATCGCCCTGCCCTACTTTAAACGTTAGATCATATTTCACATGTGGTGATCAGCATGATAAGTGTTAAGCAGTGATAAGCTGGATTTTCTTCCTATTTTTCAGTGTTTCGTTCCAGTGATCCTTCTGTTCATTTTTTTAAATAGGTTGAATACGGCTTTGGAATCCACCATGTCACTTGAACTTGGTCCACGAGGCCTGCTGGTTTTTGAGGATTACGCCAAGGGCAAGTCAGGCAATCAGGGGAAAAACAGACAAGCCATTCCAGGTTAGCCTCCGCCAAGATTTTTAAGGCAAATAAACACCCTTTAATTTTTACTGACTTGAATTGTCACTCATTTTGTAGTGCCTCAAAAACCACATCTTCAGCCTCAAGAGGCCACTTCTGCAACCAGCACTTCAGTCACTGTGTACTGGAGAGTCAACGAAGATGACATTATCGACTGCTTCCAAGTCTACTGTATGGAAGAGCCACAAGGAGGTTAGACATCAGGGGTGAACAGGGTTTTACCCATTCATACTGAAAAAACAGTTGGGGTTTGGAAAGATTTGAATACATATGTTTATAATTCGTCGCCTTAGAATTATAAGGTTCTATCTGCGTTCTAAATGATTTTAAGACAATGAGCTTCAAAGTTTTTGAATTCCATATAGCTAGCAATATGCATGTTACAGTACTCTTTCATACGTCAACACGACAGAGACGCTAAATGTACTCTAAATGTAAATTATCAAAATTCACTTAAATTCGCAAGTTGGGAAAAACTAACAGGGGAAATGCAGATAGAACCTTCTTATTCTAAACAGTCATTTTCATCTTGGAATTATAAGGTTCTATCTGGCAGATCATTCATTGAAGCATTACTTTTCAAGAAATACAATCGGTCTGCTTATTAATTTAATTGAAAAAAAAAACAATAACATTGTAACAATATGTTAATGTTTGCATTTTTGCTTTCTATAACATGTTTTAGGATGAATATGTTTTCTTGTTTAAATTAAGCATACAAGGCTGTGCTAAATATTTTGTCCAGTGCAGCTGTTAATTTTTTAGTAAATAATGCTTTATAAGAACTATTAAATTATATTTATTGAATTATATGTCCCATGAATTAAATTAAGTATATGCCCTTCAAGGCTTAATATTAGATTTAAAGTCTTTAAAAGAAAACACAATGAGCAAATGAGTTGTTTAACAAAGTTTAATAAACACTGAGCAATGTTCGACTGATTATATATACACAAATAAAAGAATTTTTAATAGCTGTTTCCTTTTCAACAATGAAAAATGTAACATTTCATCTCAATGTCAAAAAATGCTTCTAAATCATCACATTTACACACATCTTTTCACTTTCAGGTTTCTTCTCAATTTTGTGTGGTACGGCATTATTTAGTCGACTCTGATTTTGTGTTCCTTTCTGGTCTTTCCCAGAGCAGTCTGGTGGAATGACAAAGAAAGCTGATCCTGATTGGTCCTCTTGCCTCATAGAGCCAAGCTAGAGTTTGTAAAAATTGTTTTTTTTGTTGTTTTGTTTTTTAATCTTAAAATGTAAGCAACTTATATATATTAAAAAATATATCACATAATGTAAACAAGTTGTCATTCAATAAGAATATGTGAATAACTCAATTTTGACAAAAATGTCAGATAGAACCTTATAATTCTAAGGCGACTTATTATTGTAATGCATTAAGAGCAAGAAGGAGCCTTTTAAATTTGAATCTCAGAGTAAATTGAACTTTTTCTGTCTTCTGGGAAAGTATCTTCTGTAGCTTCTGTATTAAATGAAAAAAGGATATTTAGGCAAAATAAGAAATATGTTCCTCTTTCTTACAGTCAAAAGTGCTCTCAATGCATCATCTTTTCTTCTGCACTCAGTGAGCATTTGAACCTTCTGTTACAGCTGCACATGTGTCCCTAAGTTGTTCTCAATGTGAAAAGATTGATCTCAAAGTTATAGTCATCATTTTTGGAAAAATGCTGAAAAACCAAAGAATTTCTAAGACCTGAAGGGTCATATTATTTTAGACATATTTGGACATTTTATTTGAACAAAAGTTATTTAAAACATTAAAATAGACACTTTATTTGTATTTATGTGCTTTCTAAATATTTTGTAAAATCACTAATATACATTTTATTGTGATTTCTTATTTTGTAAGAAAATTAGAGAACACATTATGGACTAAATACTCAGACTGCATACTTTACATGCCCATGTGTTGTTAAAAGGATAGTTTACCCAAAAATAAAACTTTTGTCATATTTTACTCACCCTCTTCCACTATTTCCAAAACTATGTTTCTATTTTCCATTGAGCAAAAAAGAAGATATTATAAAGAAGGTTTGAAACCTGTATCTATTGACTTCCATAGTATTTTTCCTACTGTGGATGTCACTAGCTATGTTTCCATCCAAAAATGCGAATGAACTTTATGCGCAAAACTGGATTTGAGGCAAGAGGAAAAAAAGACGTGCAAATAAGCAGTGTTTCCATCCAAGACTCAACATGAACAAAATCGTAACTTCCTGATTAACTGGCGCCAAATATCAACAGCAATAATGGAATTTGCTTCGGTAGGAGAAGCTGCATAAATTTTTTTGTCATCTAATAAATGACTTGCACCTCAGAAGGCAATCCTGACATGCAGCGAACGTGCGGTGGCGTTTGAAGCTGTCAGACGCGGAGCACAGACGCTCTTGATTCTGGAGGTCATTAATAATATAATAACACTAATACTTAAACGGTAAGGCGTTTTAGAAAGACTAAAACAACATTTCGAATGTTTTATAATGTGCTCAGCCTGCTGGTTTGTCCATTTACACACATTTTCATCATCACATGATCTCTTATCACAAAATCGCATGACCTTTTTTAATGCGCATACTGAAATTTGTGCAGTAAAAGTGTTTCCATCGTAGTTTATGCGCATCTTTTCTTATCGAAAAAAAAGTTTATCCTACTCAGTTATGCGCATAAGTTTTTCATTAAAAATTTATGCGCATCATGGCGTTTCCATTGACCATTTTTTATGCGCATATCTAAAATGGGCATAAAAATAGGTGGATGGAAACATAGTTACTGGCTATCAGTTTCCAATGTTCTTCAAAATATCTTCTTTTGTGTTTAACAGAACAAAGAAACTCATAAAGATATAAAACCAGCTTTTTAAGACATTTCAAAACTCATTCATTAAAATAAATGCTCAAGAGTTGTTTTGGACCACATAGGCTTTCACTATATGGAATTATATAAATAGGTGTAACAGTATTTGTAATCGTCTCGAACAGTCACAGTACAGTGGTGACAGTTCAGTTCATATGCCCATACAATGAACACAATCAGTCCTGATATGCCAGTCCAGTCACTGGAGTTAAGCAGAAAAGGCCATAGCAGTGCAACAACTTAGCTGCCATTTTCAAAGAACACGTCTTTGTGTCTGAAAAGCGAGTTTAGAAATGCTTCCGCCATGTTGCTGTTATAATGTTAACTTGGTACAAAGAAGCTTGCAAGCAACTCTTGGCCTGCTTCTGAGTTCTTCTGATTAGTCCACTGCTGTGAAATTGACAGTAATGAGCGCCACTCATATGTGAGGTGCTGCAGAAGATGAAACACAAGTGTCACGCACGTCTGTCAACCACATTTACACAGAAAAGCAAGTGAGTCGTTTTCTTTACACATACAGTTAGGTCTATAAATATTGAGACCTCGACACAATTCTTACACAATTCTTTTGGCTCTATACACCAACACAATGGATTTGAAATGAAACAATCAAGATGTGCTTTAACTGTAGACTGTCAGATTTAATTTGAGGGTATTTACATCCAAATCAGGTGAACACTGTAAGAATTACAACAGTTTGCATATGTGCCTCCCACAAGTTAAGGGACCAAAAGTAATTGGACAGAATAATAATCATAAATCAAACTTTCATTTTTGAATACTTGGTTGCAAATCCTACGCAGTCAATTACAGCCTGAAGTCTGGAACAGATAGATATCACCAGAAGTTGGGTTTCATTCCTGGTGGTGCTCTGCCAGGGCTCTACAGCAACTGTCTTCAGTTCCTGCTTGTTCTTGGGGCATTTTTCCTTCAGTTTTGTCTTCAGCAAGTGAAATGCATGCTCAGTCAGATTCAGGTCAGGTGATTGACTTGGCCATTGGATAACATTTGACTTCTTTCCTTTCTTGTCAGCAGTCACATCATCAATAAATACAAGAGAAGCTTATCCATTGACAGCCATACATACCTACGCCATGACACTACCACCACCATGCTTCACTGCTTAGGATCAAGAGCAGTTTCTTTCTCCAACCTCTTCTCTTCCCATGACTCTGGTACAAGTTGATCTTGATGTCATCTGTCCATAGCATGTTGTTCCAGCACTGTGAAGACTTTTTTTAGAACTCTAATCTAGCCTTCCTGTTTTTTTAGAGACTCACCAATGCTATACATCTTGTGGTGAAGATCTGTATTCACTCTGGTGTAGTCTTCTCTTGATTGTTGACTTTGACACACATACACCCACCTCCTGGAGAGTGTTCTTGATCTGGCCAACTGTTGTGAAGGGTGTTTTCTTTACCAGGGAAAGAAGTCTTTGGTCATCCACCACAGATGTTTTCCATGGTCCTCCGGGTCTTTTGGTGTTGCTGAGCGCACTGGTGCATTCTTTCTTTTTAAGAATGTTCCAAATAGTTGTTTTGGCCACGCCTGATGTTTTTGCTATCTCTTTGATGGGTTTGTTTTGTTTTTTCAGCCTAATGATGGCTTGCTTGACTGATGGTGACAGCTCGTCTTGAGAGTTGACAGTAGCAGAATCGAAGTGCAAATAGCACACTTGAAATGAACTATGGAACTTTTATCTGCTCATTGTACTTGTGATAATGAGGGAATGACACTGGCCTTAGAACAGCTAAGAAGCCAATTGTCCAATTACTTTTGGACCCTTAACAAGTGAGAGGCATATATGCAAACTGTTGTAATTCCTACAGCGTTCACCTGATTTGGATGTAAATACCCTCAAAGTATAGCTGACAGTCTGCAGTTAAAGCAAATCTTGTTCGTTTCATTTTAAATCCATTATGTTAGTGTATCGAGCCACAAATGTTAGAATTGTGTCTATGTCCCAATGTTTATGGACCTAACTGTAAGTACAAGATTGTTGCCCGCTGCACTCATTGTTTTGATTGACCTCCCATCAGTGCTAGATTTTCATAAAAAGAGATTTCAGTTTAGAAGCACAATGACGGTTTTTCTGTTGTTAAGAGATGGTTGGGCTCAGCCATTGAAAGTTTAATATGCAGTCTGATTGTAAAGGTTTATTTTGAATTTTTCTGTTTATTTTGCACTTTATCACAAGAAGCGTTTCAGTTCTGTTGCTAGTTGTGAATTCTTCCTGTTCAAAATGAACAAAAAAAGCAAGCACTGGGGATTTGTTATTATTCCTCTTGTATCAAATCGTGATCCAAAAATGAAATACGTACTAAACTGTGACTTCAGTGTACCATTACACCCCTAATTTCAGTTTGCACAAAAAATTGTCAATTTCATGGGAAAAACACACTTATTAGCATGTAAAGGAATGTCAGTGGGATGATCAGTTCATGAATGCGTGCTTCAGTTAAAGTGTGTTAAATGTAATTGAATCTGCAGCTATCTCCGAGGAGTACAGGGTGACGGTGAAGGAGAGCTACTGTAATCTAGAGGAGCTGGAACCTGATAAGTGTTATAAAGTGTGGGTGATGGCGGTAAACTACACAGGCTGCAGCATGCCGAGCGAGAGACTACCCTTTAAAACAGGTCAGTTATTCAGCGTGTAAATCCCCTCTAACTCTCATAATGTTTAGGAGAGCAAGAGGTCACATTGTCATATGTCTTAATATATCAATCCAAAATGAAATGACTATGCCCAGCCTCTATAGAGATGTGTTTTTAGACCAGATTAAATACAGTGGGGGAATTAAGTATTGAAGAAGTTATAATTTTTCTCAGAAAACTTATTTCTGAAGGTGCTGTTGACTTTGATATTGATAACAACCAAAGAAATGCATAAATGCAAAGAAAACTAATTAACTGATTGGTTTACAAATGAAGAACACATGAAGAAAGGGAGGTGTAGAAAGGCAGTGAAAGCCCAGACAGCAGCTGAAATCTCTCAAAAGTTATTCAACAACTCTCTGCCCTTTGTCATTGTAAATTAATATTAGCTTCAGTCCAACATCTGCATTATCAGGATGATGAAGATGAAACCAGGGTGGACATTTTAGTAAGATAATGATTCACAACACAACCAAGGAAACTCCCAAAACATTTATATACTTATTACGTTTATATAATTAAATACCTGTCAGGAGTTCAGTACTTTCTCCTTGTGAGAATGTACACATACATACACACATATTAGTATAACAAATTTTATGTTTGTTTTGTTTGGGTTTTTACCAATGTCAACAGCTCCTTTACAAATATTATTCCCAGAAAAAAATGAAGTGTTCAATACTTATTTCCCCCCAGACCATTTCAACTGCTTGTTTTCTAGATATGAAAAACATGTCATATCTATAAAAAGAAGTGATTCAATCATAACATAATTTATCAATATGCAGAACGTTTTGGACTCTCGGAAGCTATGGAAATTTAAAATGTAAAACAGGAAATACATCAGGACCATTGTTATTGTTTACATCCCTCAAAATGGTCTGTACTTTGTTTACATTTGGTGATACCAATATGTTGCCCTGAATCACAAAACCTTATGCCAAAATGTTCAATAATTATTGAATGCTAAAAATCATTCTGAATTTGAATTGTGTTAATTTGAATTATTGACAACTGTAATTTAATAAATCTTAATTTTTATATGTCGGAAAAAAATGTAAAATTTAGACTCTTTTTATTTTGAATTAGAATTTTTTTATTTGAATTTGAATTTTGAGTTTTTTATAGACATATTTTCAAACTTCAGATTTTTTTGTGTTCTGAATTCATAGAATGCAGATATCCAGTTTGTAAAAATACAGTTTCAAGTTTTCAAGAAAAAAAATTCAATATTTTAATATTCAAAACCAGAAATTCAGATTGTGAAATTCAGATTTAGATTAAAATCTGAAGTATGAAAATACGTCTATTAAAAAATTCAGCCTTGAAAAATTCAGTTGTCTTACATTTCAGATGTTCAATATTCAAATTATGTTCAAATTCAAATTCAAATTAAGAAATTAAAATTCAAAATTTTTTTAACAGCATATAAAAATTCAGATTTATTAAATTACAATTGTCAATAATTCAAATGAACACAATTCAAATTCAGATTGTTTTGGCATATTATTAGCTACGTAGTAATGGAATTTAAACATTAAAGATGATTTTTTAAATATTTCGATTCATTAAACCCTGTAATTCCAGATTATTATATAGCTACTTCTTAACATCTCAACAAACCATACAAACATCAATAAAAAGCTTATTTATTCATCTGTCGTGTGATTTATAAATCTCAATTTCCTAAAAATTTCCTTATGGCTGCTTTTGTGAAACAAGGTCACATATGGGGTTATCTGTTGTTGAATGTGTGAAATGTAGCTCATCTCACTGTGTTCCTGCAGCTCCCTCTGTCCCAGTGATCAACACAGAGCAGTGCACAGTGCTTTGGGACAGTGCCACACTGCGGTGGAGCTCAGTTCAGCCCAGCGCTGTGGACAGCTTCACTCTGGAGTACTGCCGCCAATATGCCTGTGAGAGAGAGGGACTCAGGTACTGTTATCCTATCATATACCCAGCCAAATACAAGAACAAATAGCTCTTCTCTCTCAAGGAAAAAAATACACAGCTGTTACTGGGGCTGTACCCAAGATGTGTACAGAAAGTGTTCTGGGAGTGTAGCAGAAACATGGCAGACTATTTTAACATTTGATCTCATAAGTGTGCAAGTATAAGTTTTCATGCTACTAGTTAGGGCTGGGTGGTGTAACCACAATTTGATTTCACATTAGAAGAAAGTTTATTTCAAGTTAACAATATCCTTTACAATATTTTTCACAATATTTTTTAATAAAGTCAGTTATTCCAGATAATGTATAAAAGGGCTTAAATTAATTTAAAAAGTTTGAATATTTTTAAAAAGAAAAGGTCTTGATCATATTTGTATTTGTATTTTGTATTTTATTTTTAATCTTATATAGTAAACAAAATATGACTTTAGATGAACAACAAATTACACTGTAATATCACATTTCACCGTTTTTATTTGTCAAGTAACATCTTCTCACATGTATAAAATATGTCGTAAGTAAGTAACAGGAAAAGAAAACGCAAATATGAAAATATATATATCACACCTTGTTGAAAATATAAAGCAATTGGCAACACTGCCGGTCTCCCATGGAGTGTTTTTCTCAGCTTCATGCATGCTGCATGTGAGTTGGTAATTCCCACTTATTTCCATTTTGTGGTATAAAAATACTCTTATTTACATTGGGGAATAAAAAAGTTTTTTTACAGTACACATGTCATTCTGCGGTAGCGATATTTGCCCTCATTCCTTCCAGCCTGTTATGTTTTCATAGCAACTACACTTTGAAAAATGCTTTTCTTATTTTGGGTTTTTGTCTTGTTTCCAATCCAAATATCTAAATATGCTTAAATCAAGAAGCATTTTCTAGACGAGCAAAAAAATATTGTTTTGTTTTCAGAAATAATATGTCAAAATTAAGTGAGCTTTTCATTAAAACAAGCAAAATAATCTTGTTCTTATTCGATTCTTGTAAGTAGGTACTTTTTATTTATTAAATTCTAATAATTATTATTTAGATACTAGTATCAATTTAACATATGTTAGTATTTGTGTGGTACTAGTTTTTTAATAGTATCTTACTTGTTGGAACTTTTTATTTTCTTGTCTTAGAGTAAGACTAGTCAAAACAGACAAAATCCAGTTCAGTTAAAAAAAAGCAAGCCATTAATTAAAAAAAACTTCCTTTTTCGAAGACATACCAGTTATAATGCACCAGTATAGGTTGAATAAATACTAGTAACTAAATGAAAAAGGGGAAAAGATCTGTGACTATATCTTTAGTGGTATTAGTGTCAGTGTTAACTAATAATAGAATTTTAATTTAAAGGGCACCTATGATGAAAATCAAGTTTTGTAAGCTGTTTGGACAGAATTGTGTGTATGTGTAGTGTATCTACAGACATATTGGAGTGATAGAAACTCAACAAGTCTCTTTGTTCCTGTTTTTTTTCCTGAAGTTAAAATAGGACCCAAATCCCAGTGATTTTGAGGCGCAATGTAACATAGGTTTCCCCACCCACCGAATTGATTGACAGATGCCATGTTTCTATAATAACATGTATACACATGTCCACATAAAGATTTTTGTGAATAAACTGGGATTAAAATAGTTATTACAACTCTCTGTTTTTTATAAATTTTATAAGTGTAGAATTTGTTTTATAATGCAATTGTATAATGCATTTAATAATGCATGTTTGTATTAAAAACAGTAAAATCGCTATATGATTCTTAACTGCTATAATTACATGGTGTCATTAAATGCTAATATGTGTATGTGTGCATGTACTGCAAAGGCCATGTGTGAGACTTGTCATTTCAGAAAGGCTTGAATAAACTCCACCACAAATACATCAAATAAACTTACTTGGTATTTTTGTAATACTAATGAGCTGTATTTCAGCTTCATCCAAGTCTGTCTCTATCACTGATGTCTGTTTTACTCAGACACTAAACTGGCAGATTCTGGAGGATATAATAAATTATCTGATGGGTATTTTATGCTGAAACTTTACAGACACATTCTGGAGACACCAAAGGCTTATCTTGCATCTTGTAGTAAAATAGGTGCGCTTTAAAGTTAATTTAAAATCAAACTGTACATTTTTATTTTATAAAGCAAATGTGTACAATATTCAGGGTTAGGCTGGAATATCCAATTGGTACAGTAATGTGGATGTGTCATTAATTCAATGGTCTCACACGGCCAGATATATAAAGTCTATAGCTATATGTATAAAGCCAGCTCATGTGTACAGTCTAAAGTAAATTGTACATTATAATTAAGTAACTATTACAGTGTAGTTGTAATTACCTTACTGTATCTGTTGACATCACTTGTGCTATTAAATAGGCCCATTTACAAACTATTCACATTTCTTAATTACGTTTTATAATGCTTGTGCTCTCAACTCTATTGAAGACTCGGATGTGTTTTCACATGATTCCTCAAGAGTGCACGGTAGAGCAGTGAAGAGGGATAAACTGCACTTATTGAAAACAGTGTCTCCTTACACAGATCCATATCAGGGATAAAAGGCTATGAGCAGAGGGTCCTCCTTCAGCCCAATGAAAATTACCTCTTCTACATCAAGTCAGTGAACGCCGGAGGGTCCAGTGAACAGAGCGAGGCGGCCCTCATCTCCACCAGAGGTCAGATTTTTAATGTTACTGTCAGTTATGCATTGAAAGGGGTTTAGTACGTTGCACGATAATGGCCCGGGATCACCAACAGGGCTTAGCTTAAGATAGCTTAAGCCAAGACTATGGACATGGTTTTGTACACTCACAACAACTTTATTAGGTACACCTTGCTAGTATTGAGTTAAAAGATTGCTGTCAGACCTGTAATCATTCATGTGACATAGATTCAGCAAGAAGATGTAAACATTGCTCAAATGTTTATATCCATATTGGCATGAAGCTTTTCACAGTTGCTGCAGATTTGTTGGCTACACAATCATGATGTGAATCTTGCTCATCCCTAAGGTGCTCTACTGGATTAACAGCAAATTATTTCAGTTTAGTGAACTCAGTCATGGTCAAGAAACTAGTTTGCGATCATTTGAGCTTTATTATATATGGTGTGTTATCCTGCTGGAATGGTAATAGTACATTGTGGCAAAGTCATGGACATTTTCAGCAAGCTGTAAAAAGGTAGACTGTGGCATTTAAATGATGCTCACTTGGCACCAAATGGAACCAAAAGTGTCAAAAATATATTCACACCATTACAACATCAGCAGCCTAAACTAGGCATGGGCCGGTATAAGATTCTGAAGGTATGATAACTTTGGATATAATTGTCACAGTTTCATGATATGATGGTATTGAAATTACTGTTCTAATATATATTATTTTTAAATGTCTGGGTAAAAAAACTAATCCTTTTCCTCCAATATATTTTAATTTATGAAACATTTAAAATATTTTGGAACTGTAAACATGTCAGGCTAAATAATTCTAATGAATCATTGACCTCTGTCTTCATTAGTTTCAAAAACACTGATTTATTTTACAATTTTAAACAACATCTTTGGATAACTTTTCTGCTGGAGATACTGCTGTCCTAAAAAACAAACAAAAAAATGTAAATAAAAAAATCTTACACATACCTTAGGAACAGTATAGCAGAAAATTTTGAAGGTTTTAAAACCTTGAGTTTTCCAAACCGCGGTATACCTTGCACACAGTTATCGTCCTATGCCTAGCCTCAACTCAACTCAACTCAATTTATTTCTAGAGCACTTTCAACAAACCACAATAGGTACCAAAGTGCTGTACGTAAAACACATAAAAACACATGCAAATATACACAAAACCAAAATACATAAACTCACATCACATGATAAAAAGCTAAAGAAAATAAGTGTGTTTTCAGTGACCTCTGAAAATACTCAAAAGATGGAGCTGTTCTTAAGGAAAGTGGAAGATCGTTCCAGAGTCTTGGAGCTGCTATTGAAAAAGCTCTATCACCTCGACATTTTAAGCGTGATCGTGGAACTGTCAAATAGAGACGATCCTTAGAGCGAAGAGATCTCACAGGTTGGTGTACAATAATTAGCTCAGAAATATACTCAGGGGTCAGGCCATGGAGGGATTTAAAAACATACAACAGAACTTTGTACTGAATCCTAAACTGGATTGGCAGCCAGTGTAGAGAAACCAGTACAGGTGTAATGTGTTCTTGTTTTTTTGTGCCTGTTAAAAGCCCAGCAGCTGCGTTCTGGACCAGCTGCAGTCGTAAGAGAGAGACCTGACTCACACCCAGATACAATGCATTGCAATAATCCAGATGAGAAGAGATGAAAGCATGAACTACATTCTCCAAGTCACTGAAAGAGAGGACAGACTTCAACTTGGCAATATATCTAAAATAGAAAAACCTATTTTCGACAACCGCATTAATTAAACAAATTTAAGCTCAGAGTCAAAGATGACACCAAGACTTTTTACAGAGGAGTGTATTTTCCAGTAAGCAATGACAGATTGCCATCCAAACATTTTTAACCAAAAACTATGAATTCGCACTTGTCCTCATTCAGGTGGAGAACGTTATTCGTTAAGTAGTTAAGTTAAGTAGCCTGAACTATTAATGAGAGTCAGGATTGATTAATGCATTCATGGTGTTTGTTTATATCTGACTCTTCCATCTGTACATCGCAGCAGAAATCATATCAGAGCCAGCAACCGTTCTCCAGTCTTCTGTTGTCAAACCAGTCTACTCTGACCTCTGACCTCTGGCACAAAACAGGGCATTTTCACTCAAAGAACTGACACTCACTGAATGTTTTGTCTTTTTTGGACCATACTCTGTAAACTCTAGAGGTGTGTGAAAATCCTAGTAAATCAGCATTTTCTGAAATACTTTCAGCCTGTCTGAAATCAGCTATCACATCTACATGCCTTAATTATTGACTGAATAGATATTTATCATTCTTGGTGTTTTTATTATTTATATTCTGAGATTGATGAAAGTTGTTTTATGTTTAGGTACAAGATTCCACTTCCTTAGAGAATCAGCACACTCGGTGCTGAAGGTTTCAGAGGACAGGAACTCAGTGGAGTACCCACACGACACCTACAACAAAATGTCCTCAGTCATAGAGTAAGTGCCTCAACTTAACAGTTTTCACTCTATATACACGAGTAAAGGACAAAATGTTGCTTTTTGATGTCAAAATCAAATTAAATTCACAAAATTAATTTAATATACATTGAAAAACCAATAAAATGTATGTAAAGGGTCTATTTTATTGTTTTTAGTGACCTTTTTAAAAATGAAATGAAAATGAAAATGAAAATATGTGTGCAACAATGTTCCATTTTCATTCAACGTAACAACAACAACATACTTATTATGTGTTGTATATTATTAGTAATTAGTGCTGGGCAACAATGAATTGCGATTAATTGCATCCAAAGTAACCGTTTGTTTATGTGTACTGTGAGTATTAATTATGTTTATATAAGTACATAAATGCATGCATATATATGGGAAAAAGTTTATTTATATTTAGTTAGATGTAAAATATATAAGTATATGAGACAAATTATATATACATTTAAATGTCTATGGAAAAATGTTTTGTACTAAGGAATGTGTTTGTATTATATATATATATCTCATATAGCTAATATGAAGAACATTTTAGATGGCATTTAGAGGTTTTTGCATCTGAACTCTTCAAATGGAGCAATTTTTCTAATAGGGTCCTAATTGATAAGTATTTTGGGGCTTTAATGTGATCTTGATTTAGTTTTTTATTGTCATCATGTGATTCTTACTCTAAATATGCCTAAATAAATAAATGACTTTAAATTGGTGTATTCTGTAAATAGATAAAATAAAAATAAAAAAACAGGACACATTCTAATGTACAGAGGAAAATTGTATTGTACTTTTAACAACCTGTTATTTTGTCTTTGATTCATATATGTTTAAGCAGGAAAAAATTTTTGAAATTGCTTAAGATGCATACTAATGTGTTAGTATTTTTAAATATGTGATTCAAACGTGTTCTACAAATGCACTATAAGATCTTGAGTGACAGCAAAAGCCTCTGTTTTTACCATGTTCCCAGATGTCCATCAGTTATGGGGGAGCTTTTACAATCGAATGGCTATTACTACTGGGAGACAGAGGTGTCGAGATGCAAAGCGTACCGCATCGGCATTGCATATCAAACTGCATTACAACCCAGAACACTGGGAGAGGACAGCGCCTCCTGGTGTCTGCACTGCGTACCCACATCTATAAGGTATCCGTTCCTATGATGTAGTATGAATGCGTTTCATTATTTTAAAGAGAACATCTATTAAAAGCAAAGGACATGGAATATTTTCTTTTATTGACTACTAACATTTAAAAAAAAGTGTGTTTATTACCTGTAGCGTTCACCTTAAAGAAACAACCTGGTAGGGAATATTTGGAGCTGAATTCTAAACTGTGGAAACACTGAGTAATTAGGGCTTTTTGGCAATCATTGGAGTAATTTAAATGAAGCCTTCAAAGGGAATCAAAGTCATAAATCTCAAAATGTGTTTTTTCATTAAATCTGTCTCTCATTAAACACGCTTTCTCAGTCTTCTATAAAAATGGTTATTTATCTCAATGAATCCTATGTCTGCAGCCATGTCAAGTTTAAACCAAAAGAGAGGACAATATTATGAGCACAAACATTATATTGTATGTAGATGTTTTTCAATAAAATCAAGTTGTTTACTTCAGAATTAGTTTTATTATTGAGAACACAGCCTTGAGTTGTGTAATTAATTACATTTAAGAGTAAGATGTGTATTAATAAGTATGCCCACACCCAATCAGAACACACCAAAATTTGAATTTGTGTATTTGTGTAAATAAATAATTATGCAATTTTTATATTAATTTCAGTATTATAATTGAATTGTATTTAAATTAGGGCTGCACAGTTTATCATTTCAGCATCGATATCACAATGTGTGCATCCGCAAAAGTCACATTATAGGATCTTTAATATTAAATAAGGACTATTGTTGACCGGGAGCTTTTATATTAATAAATTATATCAATTTAAAGTGTATTAATTGCATTTGTTTGTTTGTTTGCTTTTTATGTTTAACATATTAAGTGTGCTTAAAACATCCAGGCACAAGAAACAATAGCATTTGTAGCTTTAACAAAGATTATTTAAATCACATTTTTATAGTGAAGTGTCATTTTAATTTTTAAATATTTATGTCCACTTACCATTAAGACAAACATAAACCACTTTTTTTCTCTCGTTTGTTAGTTTTATCCACCTAAAAGTCTAGTTAAAAGTTCATTGTATTAATTTATGTAATTTTTTAAATCACCTCAATCATTCTGAAATAGAGAATTTTTCTCAAAGAGTTATTCAATTCATCTGGTGAAGTACAGTTGAAGTCAGAATTATTAGCCCCCCTGAATTATTAGCCCCTGTTTATTTTTTTCACCAATTTCTGTTTAACGAAGAGAAGATTTTTTTCAACACATTTCTAAACATAATAGTTTTAATAACTCATTTCTAATAACTGATTTATTTTATCTTTGCCATGATGACAGTAAATAATATTTAACTAGATATTTTTTCAAGACATTTCTATACAGCTTTAAGTGACATTTAAAGGCTTAACTAGGTTAATTAGGTTAACTAGGCAGGTTAGGGTAATTAGGCAAGTTATTGTATAATGATGGTTTGTTCTGTCGACCATCTTAAAATGTTTTTAAAAAATTCAAAACTGCTTTTATTCTAGCCAAAATAAAACAAATAAGACTTTCTCCAGAAGAAAAAATATTATCTGACATACTGTGAAAATTTCCTTGCTCTGTTAAACATCATTTGAGAAATAGTTGAAAAAGAAAAAAAATTAAAAGGGGGGCTAATAATTCTGACTTTAACTGTATATTTTATATCGCAATGTATTCATTCATTCAAATATTTTCTTTTGGTTTAGTCCCTAATTTGTCAGGGGTCGCCACAGCAGAATGAACCGGCAACTATTCCAGCATATGTTTTACGCAGCGGATGGCATTCCAGCCCCAACCCAGTACTGGGAAACACCCATACACACTCATATACACACACACTCATACACTTCAGCCAATTTAGTTAATCCAGTTTACTTAAAGTGCATGTGTTTATACTGTAGGGGAAACCGGAGCACCAGAAGGAAACCCACAAGGACAGGGGGAGAACAGGCAAACTCCACACAGAGATGCCAACTGACCCAGCCGAGACTCGAACCAGCGACCTTCTTGCTGTTAGGCGACAGTGCTAACCACTGAGCCATTGCGCCGCCCTATCGCAATGTATATCACTGAAAAAGTAAATATTGCAATGTCATTTATTTCCAGTATCATGCAGTCCTAATTCAGGGTGACTCGGTGGTGCAGTGGGTAGCACGATCACCTCACAGCAAGAAGGTCGCTGGTTCGAGCCTCGGCTGGGTCAGTTGGCATCTCTGTTTGCATGTGCTCCCCCTGTCCTCGTGGGTTTCCTACCGGTGCTCCGGTTTCCCCCAAAGACATGTGGTATAGGTGATTTGGGTATGCTGGGTATGCTAGGTGAAATTGACCGTATTGTATGATTGTGTATGGCTGTTTCCCAGTGATTGGTTGCAGCTGGAAGGGCATCCGCTGTGTAAAACATATACTGGATAAGTTGGTGGTTCATTCCGTTGTGGCGACCCCAGATTAATAAAGGGACTAAGCTGAAAAGAAAATGAATGAATGCAGCCCTAATTCAAATATTTAGACAAATTATGTACAATACATATTGTACACTAATATTTTCTGTCTTTAAGATGATGCCTTATATGCTTATGTAGCTTCGTTTACCAAACAAAGTGGTTCAGATTGTATTTTGATTATAAGCCTTTGATTGAAATTTTTTTTTTTTACTATTTTATGAAATTCTGCACATAAATCGTAAAAAAATGTTTACAGATTCTGTCTGGCCCTACCTATAAGTAATCCAAATATACATTTATAAGCAACAGAGTCAAATTCCTATTTAAAAATAATAATAATTGATCCATTGTCAAGAAATACAAACTTAAAGAATTTTCGCTGTGCTCCAAAAGTATTGTGAACTCTTCAAATATGTATCATGTGAAGACGTGATTCACAGCAGAATTAAAATAATGCTAAAAACACTAACTTTAAATGGCACAATTGCAATTAAAATGCACAATTCTACTTTTCGATCTTTGTTTTTAAATAAGACTTCACAAAGTGGGACATCGTATTACATTATATTACAAATTTTGACTAGTATGATAGTTATATTAATGCCTTAGAAAATCTGTTTTACTCTACATAAATAATGAGATCACATGACCAGTTGAACATCAGTTGCATCCCTATTATTAGAGACTTTAGGACCAGTTCTGGAATAAATCAATCAGGGTAATAAAGACAGTTTTCTTCTAATGTGGAATCACATAATGTATTATTGTTCATTCATTTAACATATAAGATTTTTTTTTTGCTTTTGATAGAAGTCTGTTGGCCTCATTAATTTGATGACAAATACAGTGCCATCTGCGAAGTTCTAAAATATTCTTGCAAGTTTTAATGCATTTTTTAATTACGTTTATTTATTCATAATTTTATATTCATCTGCTGTTATTACTCCAGTCTTTAGTGTCACATGATTTAATATGCAGATTTGCTGCTCAACAGACATTTCTTACTTTGACCATTGAAAAAAATTGTGCATATATCAATATATAGTTCAAAAGAAAAATTAGCATTACATTTGAAATATTTGAAACATATTTTGCAACATAATTATGAACATTTTATAAATGTAAGTATTTTTACTGCAAATCTTGGTCATTTTAAAAGATCTTAATCAGTTTACTCATTTTCTTAAATAAGTATAGTGTTAAAGTATAAAGATTAAATATGACCAGTGGCTGCACTGCGATTTTTAAATTTAGTCTTTTAATGTCATCATGTCCAGAATTTGTCCCATAATGAGCTCATTTGTTCTGTTTTCACTGCAACGCCATCTTAAATAGTGAAAATAAACCATCGAAAAAGGCTTTAAGAGGAATCCTCTATTGACTGTCACATCAGTGTGACTTCAGCTAATCAGTTTTGGCCAATGCAAACAATTATATTTCATGAGTCAAACATTCAGCTATGCAAGAAAACCTACAGTCTGACATAAGAGAAGTCCTCTTCTGCTACTGTATTGTTTTTCAAAAGAGAAAACATTTGACAAGTAACTTTTATTCTAAATCTTGGACCTTATTCTTGAAACAAAAAATGAAATGATAAAAAGGTGTGAAGCAACAAAAGCAGACCATATTGAAATTGATTTGAATACTAATTTGGCTTATGTTACTATCCATGCATTTTCAAATTTACTTTTTTACAAGAGAAGAAAAATTATAAAGCTCTTTTATTATTATTATTATTATTATTATTATTATTATTATTATTATTATTATTATTTTATTATTATTATTATTATTACTATCATTATTATTGTTATTAATATTATTACTATTATTATTATTATTACTATTATTATTATTATTAATATTACTATTATTATTATTATTATTATTATTATTATTATTGTTATTGTTATTATTATTATTACTATTGTTATTATTATTATTAATATTATTACCATTATTATTATTATTATTACTATTATTATTACTATTATTATTATTAATATTACTATTATTATTATTATTATTACTATTATTATTATTATTATTATTATTATTATTATTAGGAATGTTGAATGTGCTGTTATTTGCCTAATAAATGACAGTAGACTATAGTTTTTAATTTAAAACTTTAACAGATTTCTGTTTTACAATTATATTTTAATAATAAATACTTATTCATATTTATTTATTGTAAAGCTTTAGGAAATACTTTGGTACATTTGGTTATGATGACCAACTGACAATTAGCAAAAATTAGCAAAAAAAATAGTGTTTAAAGTGACCCATAAAATGCAGTATTTTAATCTCATAATTAAATAGAAAATTAGGTGAATAACTGCACAATGGTCCACTTTTTGATAAAAAAAAGAACCACCCCTTTGACCAGAATGGCTCTGAGACTGAACTATAGTGTATTGAACAACTATTTAGTGGATATAATTTGACATCTGTATGGTCTGTGATCCAGCTGCAGATTTGAGCTTCTTCATGAGCGTGTGGAGTCTGATATCTTTGTGACGGACATCCCGGAGCGAATCGGCACCTTGTTGGACTACAGCCAGGGTTGCCTCTTCTTCTTCAATGCTCAGAGCGGGCAGCTTTTGGGCAGTTTTCAGCACAAATTCACTCAGCCCTGCCACCCGGTGTTTGTCCTGGAGCAGCCAGGGAATCTGGAGCTGAAAATGACCATGGAGGTTCCTGAGTTTGTTAAGCACTGCTAGTTTACCAGACCCACGTCTCAATGGTTTGGGTTGCCTAGTTGAAATGAAATGAAGAGATGATGAGAAATATTTAGTTTTGCTAAAGGAAGGACTGTTTTTGAAGCTGTGCTTTTAAATCCCTCCAGAAACTAGTTTTGTGGAACTGTTGCGTTGTGTTTGTATATACAGTATGAAACGGAAAGTGCATGTGACCATTTTTGCTTATCAAATAAAGTACACTTGATTAATATTGGCACCCTTGGAAAAAACAAACAAATAAGTTTGTGAAAAGAATGTTTTTATTGTTTAACCATTTGAGTAATATGTTAACCATGTGATTAATCTTCATATGAATGCCATACTTGACCATTTTGATTTTCTTTAAAAACCCGTTCTTTGCATACTCCTCCTAGACCACTGATGTTCTTAAAACTGATTATCTTCAGACCATGTTGGCAAAAAGTTATTAAATTTGTGTTGATAGACGACATTTTTTTGTTTTATTACATCATCAAATTTGCTGGCATAAAAAAGGTACTTACATGAAACTTTAGGTGGGTCACTGTCAACTCAGCGCATCTTTTACCATGTAACCAGCGCATCTAACTTTATTGTTAAAAGCATGGGCATATAGTGCAACTGCACTCATGGCAGCCGGAGTTTGATTTGTGTTGCCAAGTTTGATTGGTCCTTTGCAAATCCTGCTCCCCTCTCTCTACCCCCACTTTCCTGTCATATCTCTGCTGTCCAATCTGCAAAGCATGAAAACCCACCAAAAATAATCAACCAAAAACATTACACACTACATCAGTTTTATAACAGTGCCACCTATTGGTTAAGTTCAAATAATCAATAATACATTCTTATAGTGAGCATTTTCATTTTTCTGAGTAAAATAATCATAAATTGTCTTGTTGAAAGGTCTGACACTCACTGCCAAGCTTGCTGCTCATTTTGATTTTCTGTTGTTCTTGTTCCCCCTTTTTTTAGCTATGTATTTATTTGGTCATATATAGATTGATGTAAAGAGTTTTATGCAATTTTTACTCATTTTTAGAACACACAATTGCAAACACAGCCCAGTTTTATCAAAAAGTTAATATATTTGTACGAATATATGTGTGCCACAATTATTATCACCACATTAATTTATAAAAGCCAAATATTTTTAAGTATATTTCTATTAATAATTCTTTATGATTTTTTTTTTTTAGTAAACCTTGGGTTATTAAGAATAGGAAACCCAAAATGGTCCCTTGTTTCAGAGTGTTATACATGCATATTAGGTAAACTTGCTCACTCATTCATCACAATGGGTAAGACCAAAGTACAGCTGTGGTAAATGGTCAAAAGAAAATTGTAAAAAAAAAAAAACACACAGAAAATGCCTATTTCCACTTTTAGGGCAATAATTAAGAAATTCCAGTCAGCTAGTCATTAAGTATTATGAATCTGTGTGCCGGTTCAAGATGGACACATACTCTTCCAGGCTGATTTGAATGGATGGAAAATCTCTTAAGAATCACAGCTGGGAAAGTGTAGAAGTTACAGTAGATGGGTCTTGGGTTAAAAAAAAAAATGCAAAAGTCATCTACATCCCCACAAATTGTTTCAAGAAAAAAAAAAATTAATCTTGAGGGTGGTGCGGTGGCTCAGTGGTTAGCACTGTCGCCTCACAGCAAGAAGGTTGCTGGTTTGAGTTCTGGCTGGGTCAGTTGGCATTTCTGTGTGGAGTTTGGAAGTTCTTCTCAGTGTTCGTGTGGGTTTCCTCCAGGTGGGAATGTGAGGGCGTATGGATGTTTTCTAGTACTGGGTTGTGGCTGGAAGGGCATCCGCTGCGTAAAACATATGCTGGAATAGTTGGCAGTTTATTCTGCTGTTGTTACCCCTTAGGGAGTTAGTCAAAGGAAAATTAATGATTGAATGAAAAAATCTTGATTCATTTTTTTTCAGTTAATACACTGAGTAGACATTTTTCTTCAGCCTTCTTTGCTTATATTTACCAAGGGTGCCAATATTAGTGAAGGGCACAGTATATGATGAAGCCTTGGATCACATGACATGGAGACATTTATATTCAGCCTCTGCGTATTTTTTTTGGAAGCTGCAGGCTTTCAGGTAATTTGAAGAACAGATGTTGGTGCTGCTAATAACAGATTTTAATAGCTGAATTCTCCCGCATGTGGACTTTCTTCTGCTGAAATGATGCGCTTGACATTACAAATGAAAGATGTTGTTAAAGGTTATTTCACTTCTGTTTCCATTTAAAATGTCACTGGTTGGGATCTCACACAAATTAGTCGAAGGGAAATATGCAGTGAAGTAAATTAACTGTTTTTTTCCCCCCATTTCATTCACTTACAATGGGTCGTCACAATCAAGGACATATTGCTATTTAATTCATTTTGTCCTCTGAATTCTCTATTTTATGAAAATAAATATTTTATCAATGTATGCTTTAAATGAAATATATTTCAGCCATATTTGTTGTCTATAATCTCCATGTACGGTTTAATAATTAATATTTAAACTGTTTGGTATTGCTATGTTTTGTAAAATTATTCTCTTTTTCAACTTGAGTGTACATGAATTGTTTAGGAGTGCTATAAATTAGTCTACTTGTATATTTATTAGTATGTCTGAGAACATTGTCTGAACATTGAAATGTTAACAAAGCCTTGGATGTCACTTGGATGTTCTAGAATATTTTGTCATTTGAACTATTTGAATAAAGAATTCTGCTTATATGTTAGACAAATTATTGTGAGTGAATAAACTAAATGAATCTGCCATTTTGAATGAATTGTTTAAATGAACACACAGAGAGATGACCAATCTGGTGGCCAATCCTCATTGAGTAATCTTCAGGAGTCACGGTATCCAGGCTAATGTCAGTATACCACCAAGAAGAAGAACCACATCTGGCAGGAGTAACTGAACACAAGAGGAAGCTGTCTGAAAGGGATGTCCGCATGCGAACCCTAATTGTATCAACAACAAAAAAAAAACATAAAATCACAGCTGCCCAACTCACTGCAGAATTAAATGTGCAGCTCAACTCTCCTGTTTCCACCAAAACTGTTTGTCAGGAACTCCCCAGGGTCAACATACATTGCCGGCTGACATGGCCAAACCTTTTGTCACTCATGCCAGTGCCAAACATCAGTTTCAATTGTGCCAACAGGAAAATCTTGAGCTGTGAACAATATGAAACATGTACTGTTCTCTTAGGAGTTCACCTCCACTGTCTTTCCCATATCTGGAAGTTACAGTGTGGAGAAGCCCCAAAGAAGCATACCAGACTGTTGCATGCCTAAAGTGTAGCATAGGGGTGGATTAGTTATGGTTTGGACTGCAATATCATGGCATTCCCTAGGCCCAATACTTGTGCTAGATAAGCACGTCACTGCCAAGGACTACCGAACCATTCTGCAGGACCATTCAAACATTGTATCCTGAAGGCAGTGTCGTATACACAGTAAAACTAGTGATAGAATGGTTTGATGAACATGGAAGTGAAGTTGAACATCTCC